>NW_007257406.1:28044-29937 GCF_000164805.1 Carlito syrichta | reverse complement strand
AACCCTAATTTCAGCAGAAGAATCCAGATCACCAAAATAAAAGCCCAAATCCAGGTCATAGAAGACAAAAAGATAATACAAAAAATCAATGAACAAAATGCTCCTTCTCGAAAGGATAAACAAGATCGATGGTCCCCTAGCAAGGCTGACCAAGAAAAAAAGAGAAAAAACCCAAATAAGCACAATCAGAAACACAAAAGATGAAGTCATCTCTGACTCTGAAGAAATACAAAAGATCATCAGAGGCTACTATGTACACTTGTATGGAAACAAACTTGAAAACCTTAAGGAAATGGAGAACTTTCTGGCATCCCACAACCTACCTAGGTTGAAACAAGAAGAAATTGGGACCCTAAATAGATCAATAACAATCAAGGAAATCGATTACATAATAAGAAAACTACCTACAAAAAAAAGCCTTGGTCCAGATGGCTTTCCAGCAGAATTTTACAAGACATTTAAGGAGGAGCTAATACCAATCCTACTGAAGGTATTTCAGGTGATTGAAAAAGATGGAACTGTCCCCAAATCATTGGGACAAATTGATACCCAAGCCAGGTAAAGATCCAACAAAGAAAGAGAACCACAGTCCAATATCTTTGATGAACAAAGATGCTAAAATTCTCAACAAGATCCTAGCAAACCGGATTCAACAATACATCTCAAAAATCATTCATCATGACCAAGTAGGCTTCCTACCTGGGAAGCAAGTCTGGTTCAACATTCGTAAAACCATAAATGTAATTAAATACATCAACAGATGTCAAAACAAAAACCACATGATTATATCATTAGATGCAGAAAAAGCTTTTGATAAAATCCAGCACTGCTTTTTGATAAAAACCCTCGAACATCTAAGCATACAGGGAACATACCTCAAAATAGTATAAGCCATCTATGAGAAACCCACAGCCAGCATACTCCTCAATGGACAAAAATTGGAACCATTTCCTCTGAAAACCGAAAGAAGACAAGGATGCCCACTCTCACCCCTCCTGTTCAACATAGTATTGGAAGTCCTGGCTCGAGCAATCAGAAAAGAGAAGGCAATCAGGGGTATCCAAATATGAAAAGAGGAAGTCAAGTTATCTCTCTTTGCAGATGATATGATTGTGTACCTTGAAAATCCATGAGAATCTGTCAAAAACCTCCTTACACTGATAAAGGCCTTTGGCAAAGTCTCAGGATACAAAATAAATGTGCAAAAGACAATCGCATTTCTTTACACCAATAATAAACAAACAGAAACCCAAATAAAAACCACAGTTGCATTCACAATAGCCACACACACACACACACACACACACAAATGAAATATCTCGGCATCTTCCTAACCAGAGACATGAAAGACCTTTACGATGAAAACTACAAAACACTGCTCAAAGAAATCAAAGATGACACAAATAAGTGGAAAAATATCCCATGCTCATGGATTGGAAGAATCAACGTTGTGAAGATGTCCATCCTACCTAAGGCAATCTACACATTTAATGCAATACCCATCAAATTACCAGCAACATTCTTCTCAGACCTAGAAAAACAATACAGGAATTCATATGGAAACACGAACGACCAAGAATAGCCAGAACAATCCTCAGCAAAAAAAACAAAGCAGGCGGTATCACATTACCAGACATGAAACTTTACTATAAAACTACAATAGTCAAAACAGCTTGGTATTGGTATAGGAACAGGCATATAGACCAATGGAATAGAATTGAGATTCCAGAAGCTAAACTTCAATTTCTCAACCAACTCATCTTCGACAAAACCTCCACCACCTACCACTGGGGCGAGGAGAACCTCTTCAGTAAATGGTGCTGGGAAAACTGGCTGACCACATGCAGAAGATTGAAACAGGACCCCTATCTATCCCCATACACAAAATTAACC
>NW_007257406.1:0-28024 GCF_000164805.1 Carlito syrichta | reverse complement strand
AAGCTTCTGCAAAGCCAAAGAAACCAACAAGAGAGCAGGGAGACAGCCTACAGACTGGGAAAAAGTATTTGCCAACACTAGGTCTGACAAAGGCCTAACATCTTGGATCTACAAGGAACTCAAATGTGTTGAAAAGAAAAAAACAAACAACCCCATTATAAAATGGGCAAAAGATATGAACAGACACTTCACAAAGGAAGACATCCAAGCAGCCAACAGCCACATGAAGAAATGCTCAACCTCACTAATCATCAGAGAGATGCAAATCAAAACCACACTGAGATACCACCTAACTCCAGTCAGAATGGCAATTATCAACAACTCAAAAAATACTAGCTACTGGAGAGGGTGTGGTGAAAAGGGAACACTTCTACACTGTTGGTGGGAGTGTAAACTAGTGCAACCTCTGTGGAAAGCAGTGTGGCGATTCTCAAAAGCTCTAAATATCAGCCTCCCATATGAGCCCGCAATCCCCCTACTGGGAATATATCCTGAAGAACTCAAATCACTGTATCAAAAAGATAGCTGCACACATATGTTTATCACAGCATTGTTCACAATAGCAAGAACCTGGAAGCAACCATGCGGCCCATCCAAAGAGGACTGGATTAAAAAAAGTGGTACATATACACGGTAGAATACTACACAGCCATAAAAAAGAACAAAATCATTAATTTTGCAGTAACCTGGATGGAACTAGACTCTGTAATACTGAGTGACTTCTCACAGAAACAAAGATCTGAGTATCCCATGTTTTTACTCATATAATGGACTTTGAACATCCAATGTAATATTATAAGAAAGTGACTGATAGTAGTAGGAAACTATGAAGGGGGAGGGAGATGGGATTAACGGTAGCAAATATCTGTCTGGGGACGCGGAAACATCTTTTATTAACAAGGGTACCTGAACGAAACGTATTTGTATGCCTAACCCTTAACTGTACCCCACAATATCATAATAAAAAAAAAATGTGCATAGTAAAAAAAAAAAAAAAAAGAGCTGTTTCTGTAAATTGATAGATGCGAAAACCTGACTGGAAAACTTTTAGTAGAGAACAGGAAGAGAGGAATTGGAAACGATTGTAGACAATCCTATTGAAAGTTTAACTGCATTTGCATATGTTGCTGGGGGTGATCCAGCACACTCAGAATAATGGATAGTTTAGGAGTGAGGACAATGAATATGTGTACGAGTTTCCACTTAAATAAATGTGCTGAGTTTCCACCTAGATAGATTTTGTGCATCTTCAGCCTTACTTAATAATATGGAAATTTGATTGTGGTTCTAATTTATACTCCTGCCAGCAGTATATGAGTTCAGATTGATTTTCTGGATTTTAGAGGTTATACAGTGAAATTAAAAGAGTATAGATAGGTTCTAAAGATAGAACTATCTGGATTCAAACTTGAGTTTTTCCTCTTACCATGGGCAAATACTGAACTATTCTGAATCTTTTTCTTCATCTGTACAATAGGAATAATAATGCTGAGTACACATGGGATTGTAAGGATTAATGAAGGAGTAAATTGGAAATATTAGAAGATAAAGTGGCAAATGCATAGTATAATATATTTTAAAACAAATTGGCAAACCGAAGAAAACTTTATCCCTGTAACAGGAAGGCTATTTTATTCTTGAGTTTCTTCAAAATTGGGCTCTTATGCATAAAACAGCGAACTGATGATCACTGACTGCTGTTCATTAGAGGGTTGCAGGTTTACATGGTAAGACTGCACACTTGAAGGTGATTTAATTTTTTATGAATGGAAAAGTGCTTCAGATAAAGGCATAAATGGAAAAAATCTTATAAAATTATATCGGTGGGCAGAAAAAATGTCAGCTAAAACTCAAGATGAGCAGGTTAAAGCAGTACATTCTGGAAGGAGGCAATTTAAATTAGCTTACTATAATAATGATAATCGTGAAGATGGTGAAGAGGAGGATAATGGTGACTGTTATTATTAAAGGAAAGCATGTTATGTATGAGACAATTGTGTCATCTCTTTTTGAGATGGCAATGAAAATAGCCTTGTAAAAGTGCTCCAGTTTCTTAAAAAGATTGTATTTCTTCTTTCCTTGTTTTACAGGATTTTGGGTTGTCTACTGGCTCTTTCTGATTTTTTGAACTCATTTTTCCTGGATTTCTGGAAAGATTTGCTACATCAAGTCCTCTTAGTTCATACGTGGATTAGTTTTTATTTACAATTATTCCCCCAACTCTAGTCCCCTTCAGAAATGCCTGCACTTTGCCATATGCCTTTATGAAAACTTCTGGACGTGAATATTGAATTATTAGGATCATTGTTTATGATAGCCTTGATTATTATTCAGTAAGTACTACTCTCCCTTGCTCTCTGGTGAAGAATGCATTTCCTAGCCTCAGTGATGAAGGTTTTGGCCAAGTAATTTCATTTGGCCAGTTTGTAGTTGCTTTGTTTGTTAGTGAACTGAGACAAGCAGAACCTTACACTGTATCTGTGTGGCCTAGCTTGTCAGCTGCTGAACTCCTGCCGTGCTCTGTGAAAAGAAAATAGACTTCATCTAGCCACTAGTATATGAAGCATACTGGAGCTGACGTAAATCCTGACTGCAGCTGGGATTCAGAAACCATGTTTTGGGGAATTACATTGAATGATTCTCAAGTGTTAAACTAGCCTTGCAGTGCTTGGATAAACTCTGTTTGGACATAATATATTATTCTATTTATATATTACTGGTTTTCTATTTGCCACATTTTTGTTGCACACTTTTACATCTATGTTTGTGAGGTTTTGTCAGGATAATGTTGTTTTCATAAATGAATTGAGAAATTTTTCCTGCTGTTTTATTTTCTGGATGAGTTCATGTAAAAATGATACTCATTCTTTTTTAACTGTTGGATAAAGTCATCAGTGTGGCTCCCTGGGGCTGGATTTTTTTCTACTTGTAGGAAGTTTTAAAGTTTGGATGTAATTTCTTTAATAGATATGGGACTACTTAGGTTCTCTGTTTCTTCATGAGTGAGATTTGGCAGATTCTTTAAGGAATTTTTTCATTTCATCATGAAATTTATTGTTGTAACATATTTCTTAATATTTCCTATTAACTTTTTAGTGTTGTAGCATCTGTTTCCTGATACTGATAACTTGGTTTTTTTTTTTTCTTCTTTTCCTGATCACTCTGGCTAGCGGTTTAATCACTTTATCTATAAAAATATGGTCTATCTTTTCAAGTAACAGCCTTTGGTTTTATAGATTTTTTTCTATTCTTTTTCTTATTTTATTTCATTGATTTCTATTATCATTATTATTTCCTTTCTCTAGCTTGCAAACTTTTAATTTGCTCCTTTTCCTGGTTTTTTGTTTGTTTGTTTGTTTTTCTTGAAGTAAGTTTCTTACTCTGTTGCTCAGGCTAGGTTACAGTGGCATGATCACAGCTCACCATAGCCTCAAACTCCTGGGCTCAAATGACCCTCCTGCCTCACCCTCCTCAGTAGTTGGGACTACTGGCTTGCACCACTACATCCAGCTATTTTTTTGTAGAGATAAGGACTTACTGTGTTGCCAAGGCAGGTCTTGAACTCCTGGGCTCCAGTAGTCCTTCCACCTTGGCCTCCCAAGAGGAAGGATTATAGGAATGAGCCACTGTGCCAGTCTTTTTTTTTTGCTGTTTCTTAAAAACATAAAGATGAGTGATTTGAGACTTTCCTTGCTTTAAGCATTTAATGTTATAAATTTTCTTGTAAACACTGCCTTTGCTATATCCCATACATTTTGATATGCTGTATTTTCATTTTTATTTAGTTTAAGATATTTTCTTATTTCTTCTGATTTTCTTTTTAACTTATAGGATTTTTAGAAGTGTACTGTTTGGTGTTTACTATTTGGGTATATTAGATATATTAAATATATATTTGAGAGGTAAATTTCCCTCATTGATTTTTAGGTGAATTTTATTGTTGTTAGAGAAATACTTTGTATGACTTAAAATCCTTTTAAATTATTTGAGACTTATTTTATGGCCCAGAACATGGGTTATGTTGGTGAATGTTTCATGTACTTAAAAAAACAAGTGTGTTGCATTGCTGTTGTTTGATGGCATGCTATGTAAATGTGTTGCGTTGTTGTTATTTGATGGCATGCTATGTAGATTGAGTTGATAGTTTTAGGTCTTTTATGCCTTTATTTTCTGTATGCTTGTTTTGTTAATTATTATATAAGGAGTATCAAAATCTCTTGTTATAGATGTAGACTTTTTTTCCCCCAGTTGTATCTGTTCTTTCTTTCTTTAAGCACTCTGATTTGGTACATACACATTCGTATTGTTATGTTTTCTTGATGAATTACCCCTTTCATTTTATGACATTTCCCTCCTTTTCCCTGATATGTTCATTTTTTTTCTGAAGTATACTCTTTCTGATATTAATATAGCTATTCCTGATTTAATTTTGATTAGTGTTTGCATTTTACTTTTCCAATCCTTTTATCTCTTTTGTATCTTTACATTGTAGCCACTTATAAGTATAAATTTTTAAAACAAAACAATCTTTTAATTGGAACGTTTAGGCCACGTTTGTCTTTTGTGATGATCAACATTGTTGAGTTTAATTTAACCATCTTGATATTTGTTTTGTTTGTACTTCTTCATGCTGGTTTTACTCCTTTTCTACATTCTTTTGGATTTTTTAAATTAACAGAGTTTATTAAAAATTTAACAGTGTATTAGGAGTCTACAAAGAAACAGAACAAATAGGTTGAAAGGAAATATGTGTGTGTGTATGTGAAGGAAATGTATATGTATATGTGTGTATACAAATGTGTGTGTATGTGTGTATGTATGGGGTACCCCCCAAAAAAACCTGGAATTTAATTTTAAAAAATTGTGTATTCGTCCATGTTTACTCTTCAAAAGTGCTCTTCATTTGATGCAATACACCTATCAATATGCTTTTTCCACTACTCAAAATAGTTTTTAAATAAATTATTATAAAGATGGGGGACACAATTCAGGGTTAGGTATACAAATGTTCATTAGGCAGGTACCCTTGTTGATGATGTGTACCCCTCTGTCCTCTAGCTGTTTCCTTCAACTGCCAATCCCACCTCCCCTCCCCTGACAGTTTCCTACTACTGCCAATCCCTTTCTTACAGTATTATAATTGTTCAAGATCTGCTTATGAATGAAAACATATGGTACCCTGTTCTTTGTTTATGTGAGAAATCACTGAGTATAATTGACTCTAAATCCATCCAAGTTGCTGTGAAGTCCATATGTGTGTCCTTCTTTATGACTGCATAATATTCCATTGTGTATATGTACCACATTTTTAAAATCCAGTTCAGCTTCAGTGGGTAGCATGGTTGGTTTCATGTTTTTTCTATTGTGAATAGAGCTGCTACAAACATGCATATGCAGTTATCTTTTTTGTAGAATGATTTGAGTTCCTCCAGGTATATTCCCAATAGGGGAATTGCTGGGTCATATGGAAGGTCAATTTCTAGTTCTTTCAGAAATCGCCATACTGTCTTTCAAATAGGTTGCACTAGTTTGCATTCCCACCAGCTGTGTAGAAGCGTTCCTTTTTCTCCATATCCTTGCCAGCATCTGTTGTTGTTTTATTAATGATGGCTGTTCATACTGGGGTTAGGTGGTATCTCAGTGTGGTTTTGATTTGCATGTCTCTGATGATGAGTGAGGGTGAGCACTTTTTCATGCGTCTGTTGACTGCCCGTATATCTTTTGAAAAGTATCTATTCATGTCTTTTGCCCACTCTTTCATGAGGCTTTTTGTTTTTTTTTCTTTTCAGAGCATTTGAGTTCCTTGTAGATTCTAGATGTTAGACCTTTGTCAGATATACAGTTGGCAAATATTTTTTTCCATTCTGTGGGCTGTCTCCCTGCTCTCTTGATGGTTTCTTTTGATCAAAACAGTTTTGAACTCATCAGTTTTGATTATCTTTGAGTGCTTCTGCTATTTTTTTGTTTTACTGATTCCATATCGGTATAACATTTACCTTTGGAGACTTTTTTCATCTGGAGAAACGGGAAAAGTCACTCATGGCAAGATCGCGTGGATAGGGAGGGTTGTATGAAAACTCCCTTTGTTTGTCATCCTTACAAATAGTTAATATTGACAGGTTTTTTTTTCCCCTCCTCATTTTCACAGGTTTGTATTACTTCATGGTTTTAATTTGCATTTCCCTAATGGCAAATTATATGCCATATGTGCATCTTTCTTGGTGAAGCTCAGAATTTCCCCTTCATTTTCTTTTTTCTTTTTTTTTTAGTTTGTGTTGTTGTTATGAGCTCTTCAAAAATTCTGGATACACTTCTTTTTAAAATTTGTAATTGACAATGTTCTCAGACCTTGGTTTCTTTTTATTGATACATAATGTTTTTACATATATATGGGGTACATGTGGCATTTGGCTATATAAGCAGAATGGGGTATTTCTGGTATACATTACTCCAAGTGTTTATCCTTTCTATATGTTGGGAACATTTCAAGTCCTCTCTTCTAGCTATTTTGAAATCTACAATACATTGTTGTAAACTTTATCACCCTCCATGCTATTGAACATTAGGACTTATGCCTTCTTTCTAACTGTATCTTTGTTCCCATTTTCTAAACTCTTTTTATCCTCTCCCAACCCCTGCACCACCACCTTTCCCAGTCTCTACTCTTTCATTCTACTCTCTACTTCCATGAAATACCTTTTTTAGCTCACATGTGAGAACATGTGATTTTTACCCTTCTGTGCCTGGAACATTTAATTAACATAATGACTGTTAGATCCATGCTGCTGCAAAAGATAGGATACACTCTTTCTTATGACTGAATAGTTTTCCATTGTGTATTCATGTTCTATTTCCTTTATCCACTCATCTGGTGATGGGAACTTTGGTTGATTCTTTATCTTGGCTATTGTGAATAGTGCTTCAGTAAACATGGAGAATGTGGATATCCCTTAGAGATGCTGATTTTCCTTACTTTGTATAAATATGCAGTACTAGGGTTGCTGGACTACAGGTAGTTATATTTTTAATTTTTTGATAATTCACCATACTGTTTCTCATGGTGGTTATACTAATTTACATTCCTATCCACCAATAGTGTATAAGGGTTTTCTTTTCTCCATATCTTTGTCAGTTTCTGTTACTTTGGGCTTTTTAATAATAGCCATTCTGACTGGGGTAAAAGGATAACTCATTGTGGATTTGCATTTCCCTGATGATTAGTGATGTTGAACGTGTTTTCATACATCTATTGACCATTTGTATGTCTTCTTTTGAGAAATGTTTATTTTTACTCCTTGTACATTTTTTTAAATGGGAATATTAAAAAATTAACTAAATATTAAAAATATTAACGAAAAAGTTTAAGAGTCCCATTTGTCTATTTTTGTTTTTGTTGCCTGAACTTTTGAGGTCTTAGCCATAAAATCTTTCCCTAGACCAATGTTCTGAAGTGTTTCCCCTACGTTTTCTTCTGGTAGTTTTATAATTTTGGGTCTTAACGTTTGTATCTTTAATACATCTTGAGTTAATTTTTGTACGTAGTGAGAGATATGGGTACAGTTTCATTCTTCTGCATGCCAATATCCAGTTCTCCCAGCAACATATGTTGAAGAGGGAATCTTTTCCCCATTTTATGTTATTGGAATTGTTCAAAACCAGTTGCGTATAGATGCATGGATTTATTTTTGGGTTCTCCATTCTGTTCCACTGGTCTATGTATCTGTTTTTATACCAAGACCATGTTGCTTGAGTTACTGTAGTCTTGTAATGTTTTGAAATAAGATAGTGTGATGCCTCCTGCTTTGTTCTTTGTGCTCACTATTGCTTTAGCTGTTTGGGATCTTTTTTTGTTTCCATATGATTTTTAGGATTTTTTTCTACTTCTGTAAAGAATGCCATTGATATTTTTATAGTGATTGCATTAAATCTGTATTTTTTGACCAATATGATTATTTTAATGATGTTTATTTTTCTCATTTGTAAGCATGGTGTGTTTTTTCCATTTGTTTGTATCCTCCTCAAATTCTTTTTCAGTGTTTTGTAGTTTTCCTTGTAGAAAGTTTTTACCTTTTTTGGCAAATTTATTCCTAGGAATTTTTTCTTTTAATTTGCCTTCTTGATTTCCTTTTCAGGTAGATTATTGTTAGTGTATAGAAGAAATACTGATTTTCGTATGTTAATTTTATATCTTGCAACTTTGTTATCAGATTTAAGAGTCTTTCGGTAGAATCTTTAAAATTTTTCTAGATATAGGATCATATAATATGCAAAGAGAGACAATTTGACTTCCACTTTTCCAATTTTGATGCTTTATATTTCTTTCTTGTGCCTCATTGCTCTGGCTGGGAAATTCAATACTATGTTGAACAGGAGTTGTGAAAGTAGACATCCTGTCTTGCACCAGCTTTTAGAGAGATTTTCAGCTGTTCCCCATTCAGTATGATGATAGGTGTGGGTTTGTCATATGAGATGTTTATATTGAGGTATGTTCCTTCATTGCCTAGTTTATTGAGAATTTTTATCAAGTGCTTTTTCTTCACCTACTGAGATAATTGTTTGTGTGTGTGTGTGTGTGTGTGTGTGTGTGTGTGTGTGTGTATTTAATTTAATTTTTTTCTATTTTAAAGATGTAATGTACAATTCAGTTTTAGGTATACAAATTCCTATTATGCAGATATCCTTGTTAATGAGGTGTGCCCCTCCCTCCTCTGGCAGTTTCCCTCAACTGCCAAGCCCAACCCCCCTCCCCTGGCAGTTTCCCACTACTGCCAATCCCTTTCTTTTAGTATTATGATCATTGTTCAAGGTCCGCTTATAAGTGAGAACATATGGTACTCTGTTCTTTGTTTCTGTGATAGATCATTGAATGTGATCAACTCTAAATCCATCTAAGTTGCTGCGAAGTCCATATGTTTGTCCTTCTTTATGACTGCATAATATTCCATTGTGTATATATACCACATTTTTTATCCAGTCCAGCTTTGATTGGCAGCATGGTTGGATCTATGTTTTTTCTGTTATGAATAGGTCTGCAACAAACATGCACGTGCAGTTATCTTTTTTGAAGAATGATCTGAGTTCCTCTGGGTGTATTCCCAGTAGGGAGATTGCTGGGTCTTATGGAAGGTCAATTTCTAGTTCTTTCAGAAATCACCACACTGTCTTCCAAAGAGGTTGCACTAGTTTGCATTCCCTACCAGCAGTGTAGAAGCATTCCTTTTTCTCCACATTCTTGCCAGCATCTGTTGTTTGTTTTATTAATGTTGGCCATTCTTACTGCTGTTAGGTGGTATCTCAATGTGGTTTTGACTTGCATTTCTCTGATGATTAGTGAGCACTTTTTCATGTGTCTGTTGGCTGCCTGTGTATCTTCTTCTGAGAAGTGTCTATTCATGTCTTTTGCCCACTTTTTAATGGGGCTGTTTGTTTTTTCCCTTTCGATGTGTTTGAGTTCCTTGTAGGTCCTAGATGTTAGGCCTTTGTCAGATATACAGTTGGCAAATATTTTTTTCCCATTCTGTGGGATGTCTCCCTGCTCTCTTGATGGTTTCTTTTGCTTTGCAGAAGCTCATTAGTTTGATGAGGTCCCACTTGTCTATCTTATTTCCTACGGTATAGGCACATAGGGTTTTGATCAGGAATTGGTTGTCAGTTCCAATTTCCATAAGGGTGTCACCTCCATTTTCTAGGATTCTTATAGTTTGAGGTTTTACATTTAGGTCTTTGATCCATTTAGAGTTAATTTTTACGTATGGTAATAGGTAGGGATCCTCTGTCAGTCTTCTGCATGTGATCGACCAGTTTCCCCAACACCATTTACTGAATAGGTTCTCCTTTCTCTAGTGGTTGTTGTTGGAGGCTTTGCCAAAGATGAATTGGTTGAGAAATTGAGGCTTTGCTTCCAGAGTCTCTGTCCTGTTCCATTGGACTATATTCCTGTTCTTGTATCAATATCAGGCTGTTTTGATGACTGTAACCTTATAGTAACGTTTGAAGTCTGAAGTGTGATACCTCCTGCTTTGTTTCTTTTGCTAAGGATTGTTTTGGGTATTAGTGGTCTTTTATGTTTCCATATGAATTTCTGCATTTTCATTTCCAGGTCTGAGAAGAATGACATTGGTAATTTAATGGGTACTGTGTTGAATCTTTCGATTCCCTTTGGTAGGATGGACATCTTAACAATGTTGATTCTTCCTATCCATGAGCATGGAATATTTTTCCATTTGTTTGTGTCTTCTTGGAATTCTTTGAGCAATGTTTTGTATTTCTCATTGTAAAGGTCTTTCACTTCTCTGGTTAGGAAGATGCTGAGGTATTTCATTTTTTTGTGGCTATTATGAATGGGATTGTGCTTTTTATTTGGTTCTTCACCTGCTTGTTGTTGTTATATAAGACTGCAACTGTCTTTTGAACATTTATTTTGTACCTTGAGACTTTGCCAAAGTCCTTTATCAGTGTAAGCATTTTTTGACAGATTCTTTTGGATATTCAAGGTATAGAATCATATCGTCATCAAAGAGGTATAACTTGACTTCCTCTTTTCCTATTTGGATACCTCTGATTTCCTTCTCTTGTTAATTGTCCTAACTAGGTATTTTGTGTATTTTAAAAGATAGGATCTTGCTCTGTCACCCAGGCTGGAGTGCAGTCGCACAATCATACCTCACTGCAGGCTTGAATACCTGGCCTCAAGTGATCCTTCTGCCTTAGCCTCCTCAGTAGCTGGAACCACACGTATTTGTCACCACCCCAGATTATTTTTCTTTCCTTTTTTCTTTTTTGTAGATATGATGTCTCCTTATGTTGCCAAGCTGGTCTTGGACTCTTGGCCTCAAGTGATTCTCCCACCTTGACCTTTCAAAATACTGGGATTACACGCATGAGCCACTGCTCCTAGCCTGATCATATGGTTTTTGTTCTTCATTTTGTTAATGTGATTTATCAGGTTTATTGATTTGCATATATTGAACCATCCTTACATTCTTGGGATAAATCCTACTTGATAATCTTGTGTTCATTTTTTGATACACTGTTGGATCAAGTTTATTGATATTTTGTTGAGGAATTTTTATCTATGTTCATCAGGAATATTGGCCTGTAGTTTTCTTCTTTTGTTGGATACCAGCATTGGTATCCAGCTGATGCTGGTTTTGTAGAATGTGTTTAGGAGAATTCTGTCTTCTTCTATTTTTTGGAATAGTTTGAGGAGAATTGGTGAAGATTCTTATTTGAAAATTTCATAGAATTCAGCAGTAAAGCCATATGGTCCTGGACTTTTCTTTGTTTGGAGGCTTTTTTTTTACTAATTTGATCTCATTACTCACTATTGTTCAGTTCAGTTCTTTTATTTCTTCCTGATTCAATCTCAGTAGGCTGTATTTGTCCAGGAATTATCCATTTCCTCTATGATTTTCAGATATTATTGTATACTTTTTCATAATTGTCTCTGATTATCTTTTGTATTTCTGTGATATCAGTTGTAATGACTCCATCATTTCTTAATTTGTTTATTAGTGTCTTCTCCCTTTTTTTGTTATTAGTCTAGCAAGCGGTTTGTCAAAGTTGTTTATCTGTAAAAAAAAAAAAAAAAAAGACAACTTTGCGTTTTGTTGATCCTTTGTATTGTGTTTTAATCTCCATTTCTTTCTGTCTACTAATTTTGGGTTTGTTTATTCTTACTTACCTAGTTCTTTTAGGTACACTGTTAATTTGAAGCTCTTTTAGTTTTATAATGCTGACATTTCTGTCAGCACTAATATTTCTGTATTTCTAGGTTTTGGTATGTTGTGTTTCAATTTTTATTTGCTTCAATACTTTTGAGTTTTTTTCCTTAATTTATTTCTTGACACAGTGGTAATTCAGGTGCTTGTTGCTTAATTTCCATGAATTTTTACAGTTTTTCTAGTTCCTCAAGACTTGTTTTCTTGCATAAATATATATTCTTTCTTGGAGATTGTTTCATGTACTGATGAGAAAAATGTGTATTCTGTAGGTCTTGGATAAAATGTTTTGTTGAGTGTCTGATAGGTCCATTGGGTCTATTGTACAATTTAATTACAATGTTTCCCTGTTAACTTTGTGTCTAGATCTAATGCTGAGAGTGGAATGTTGTCATTCCCAACTATTATTGTGTTGAAGTCTATCTCTCTCTTTAGATCTTTAAAGTAATATTTACTTTACATGTCTGGGTCCTTGAATGTTGGGTACAAATATGTTTAGGACTGTTAAATATTCTCTTGCTGAACTGATCCCTTCATCATTTTATAATGATGTTCTTTTGGGTATCTTTTTATTTTTTTGACTTAATGTCTGATGTATCTGGTATAAATATAGCTATTTCTGCTCATTTTTTGGTTTCCATCTGCATGGAGTATCTTTTTTCATGCCTTTATTTTTGTATATATTTGTCTTTACTGATAAGATGAGTTTTAGTCAGCATTTAATTGTTTCATGGTTTTTAATCCATTCATATAGTCAATATCTTTTCTGGACAGCTTATTCCATTTATTGTCAAGATTATTATGGATGCATGAGGACATATTCCTGCCATTTTCTTAATTAATTCTGATTGTTCTGTATATCCTTTGTTTCTTTCATTCTTTTCTAGTCTTTATCATTTTGGTTTGGTGGTTTTCTGAGTCCTTTCTCTTCTTAATTTCCTCTAACTGTGTATCTTATACTTTCATACATCTTCATAATGGTACATATCATCTCTTCACTTCCTGGTGTAGTAGTTTTAAGCATTTCATGTAGGGTTGTTCTTGTAGTGATGAATTTTCTCAGTTTTTGCTTTTCTGTGAAGCTCTTTATTTCACCATCATTTATGAAGTATAACTTTTCTGGGTATAGTATCCTTGACTGTCCGTTTTTTTTTCTTTTTCCTCCTTCAGCACTTTGAAAATATTATCCCATTTTCTTTTGGCTTGTAGGGCTTCTGCTTAGAAATCTGCTGTTAGTTTGATGAGGATTCTTTTATAAGTTACCAACTGATTTTGTCTTGCTGTTTTTAGAATTTGCTCTGTGTCATTGCCTTTTGACAGTTTGACTATAATGTGCCATGAAGAGGACATTTTTGAATTTTATCTGGTGATCTCTGAGCTTCTTGTATATGGATATCTAAATCTCTTGCTGGACTTTTAATTTTTTTCAGTTTTTAATTTGTTAAACAGATTTTCTTCTTTTCATCTTCTGGGACACTGAATATTTGAACATTTGGTTGCTTTATGGTATCTCATATGTCACATAGGCTTTACTTATTCTTTTTTATTATTTTTTCTTTATTTTTGCTTAGTTGGGTTATTTCAGCAAAAACTTTCTACAAGTTCTGAAATTCTTATGCTTAATCTATTCTATTGTTGAAGCTTTTGATTGTATTTTTGTCTTTCCTTCAATGAATTTTCCAATTCTAGTATTTCTGGGGGTTTTTTTGGGGGGGGTCAATTTTTCATTCATATTAGGATTTTTTTCTGATTTGTCTTTTCTCTATTCTGTTGTATTTCACTGAGCTTCTTTAATGTCAATATTTTCCATTTTTTCCCTAGCATTTTGCAATTTTTTAATTGTAATCTATTCAGGAGAATTATTGTGTTTCTTTTAGAGGTGTCATTTTTCCTTGCTTTTAAAAATGTTTTTTGTGTCTTTACACACATTGATATCTGTGTATTTAGAGTACTATTTCTTTCTTCCAAGTTTTTTGAATTTGCTGTCATAAGGAAGAACTTTTTCTTGAATGTTTATCTGTGATTTTAGTTGGGTAAGGCACTTTAGCTTTGATTCTATTTACGGTACTGTAATCTGTGTGTGATTTCTTTGCCTGTATATAGTTCTATGATTTTCTTACTGGCTTAGGGAGAGGCTCTACTCAGTTGTTAGTGGAGGCTGTGGTGAAGTTTCACAGGAGTTAAGGATGCCAGGTAGTTTATGTCTTGGGTCCCAGTGTTGGCAATGGTGGGCCAAGCTTGCCTGTTATTGGGCCACAGAGAAGCATATGCTGGTACTGGTGTTGGCTAGTCTCGATTGGTGGTTTCTTCAAAATCCAGGGACTGGCTTGTTGGAGATTTTTGTTTCTGGGTCATGATTGATATTGATTAGTAGTTTTCTTTTTTTGTATTGTCTTTGCGTATTATTGGTATTGGAGTAATACTGATATTCTAGTATAATTTAGGAAATATTTCTTATTTTATTTTCGGAATGCTATTGTATAGAAGCTGTGCTAATTTATTTTTAAATATTTGAAAGATTGACCCAGCAAAACTTTCTTGACCTGGAAAAATTTTTTGGAAGATTTAAATTACAAATTCATTTTCTTTAATAATCATAAAACTATAATCACTTCTCGGCCTTTTGGCTAAGATCAAGTGTAATAATCATAAAACTATTTATATTTATTTCAAATTGAGTGAGTTTGGGTAATTTATGGTTTTTAAGGACTGGACCATTTCATCTATTATGTTCATTTATATAGAGAGGGTTGTTGATAGTATTCCTTTCGTGTTCTCTTAATTGTTGCAGGGTCTGTAATGATATTCCTTGTTTCTCTGTTGCTTATTAAAGAGATTAAAGAATCCTAAAAAAAGAATGAGAAATAAATGCTTTTATTTATTTATTTATATGTGCTCTCTCTTTACACACACACACATACACATGCACACTGTGTTATGCTTCCTTTCTTTGTGGACATGCATATTTCTATTTGGTATAATTTGCTTGCACCTGAAGAATTTTCTGCTCATTTCTTGTTGTGTAGGCCTTACTGTCAATACAGTTTTTCAGCTTTTGTATGTCTGAAAAAAATCTTTATTATTATTATTTTTAATGATTTTGGTTGGCATAGAATTCTAGGCTGATGGGCCTTTTTTTTTTAATGTGCTTGAAAGATGTTGCATCATTGTCTTCTGTTTTACATAGGTTCCAAGAAGTCTTTTTATTATTATTTTAGTTCCTATGTAGTAGTGTTTTTCTCTGTCTGATTCTAAGGTTTTGTTACCATCTTTTTTCAAAAATTTAATTATGATATGCCTTTGTATCATTTTCTTAATGTTTATTCTGCTTGGATTTGTGGTCTCCATCATATTTGGAAAAAATTTTTCCTTAGCTATCAACCTTCCCCCCATGTTGATTTTTAAAATCTTAGGCCCCACTTAAAATATGTAAGACCACTTGACATTGTCCCATTAGTTGAGGATGTTTATTTTCTTAAACGATTAATTCTCTGTGTGCTTCACTTTGGGTAATTTTGTTGTTACATTTTAAAGTTCATTTGCTGGTAATTCTTTATATTCTTTTTTATTTTACACTTTTTATATAGATGTCTGAAGTTGTTCTTCAGTTTCTCACTTCTGTACATTAATGATGTTAAAAGATATTTATATTGAAATAGTTGTTTTACATCCTTTACTGCTAATTTCTTCATCTTTATAATTTCTTGGTCTATTGATTGTTATTCCCCTTGCATTTAGATCATGATTTTTACTTCTTTGCTTGCCTAGATACTTGCAAAGATGCCAGACATTGTAAAATTTGCAATATTGGGTTCTGAATTTTGTTGTATTCCTTTAAAGAATAAATTAGTGCTTGATATTTGTTTTGCTTTCTTTTTGGTATTCTTTTAAAGAATGTTGGAGTTTGTTCTTGAAGGCATTATATTATGTATATTTTTTGGTAACTTTGAGTTTTATTTTTCTAATCTTTAATATGGTAGTTTTAGAGTAACTTTTTTTCCAGGTCTAATTCAGCCTGCTACTAAGGTAATAATATCCTAATGACAACTCCATCAGATGGCTTATACATTACTATGTCTTTCTATCCTGGCTTATGGGTGTATGTGTAGTTCTTGTGTGTATTTCATAAATTGTTCAGCCTGCTGCTTTCTCTGTCCTTGGGTAAGTTTTTTTTCTCCTGTATGCATGGATAAATAGTCAAAACTTGATAGAATCCCTCTGAAACTCTGCATAGCATTCTCTCTTTCTAATCAGTTTCTTCTGCTCTTACTCTCTTCTTCCAAATCTAGCCATCGTGGATTAGTCCAATTCTGATCTATGTCTCCTCAACTCAGTAGGATCCTCATTCTTTGTCTGGGTTTCTCACTCCTGCTGTGTCTTAAACTGTCTCCATGCAGTAAACTGGTGCAATCAAAAGGTTTATGACATTTGTTTGTTTTCTCTCAGTGAATATACTTCTGGCTGCCTATTGTCCAACCTTTGAAAATTGTTTCTTCACATGTAATGACAGGCTTTCTAATTATTTAAGGAGGAAAAAAATCTGGTTCCTGTTATTCCGTTCTGCTAGAAGTAAAATTCTAGTAATGTTTTAAATACTCATTTAGCTAATAAAGTTAAAAAAAACATGCCAAATGGTATTTCTTTATTGTGGTAAAATATACATAGTATAAAACTTACCATTTTAGCTGTTTTTATGTATGCAGTTCAGTGGCATTGAATATATTCACATTGTTGTGAAGTCATCACCATCATCCATCTTCAGAGCTCTCTTCACCTTGCAGGAATGAAACTTTACACCTATTAAAAATAACTCCCAATTATTCTCTCCCCCTAGCATTTGGTAACTGCCATTCTACTTTGTGTCTCTATGAATTTGATTACTCAAGTATCTCATATGTGTGCAGTCATACAGTATTTGTGCCTTTGTGACAGCTTATTTAACTTTGCCTAATATCTTCAAGGAACACTCATGTTGTTTAATAATATCTTTTCTTTTTACGACTGAATAATATTCCACTGTATATTTATACAATATATATATATTTTTTTGAGTTGGAGTCTCACTCTGTCCCCCAGACTGGAGTGCAGTGGCTGTTCCCAGCCACTGCAGCCTCGACCTGCTGGGGCTCTGACGATCCTTCCGCCTCAGCCTTCCAAATAGCTGGAACTACAAGCGTGCGCTATCACACCTGGCTAATTTTTTTGATTTATTGTAGAGATGAAGTCTCACCAAGTTGCCCATGCGGGTCTCAAACCTGCGGGCTCAGGCAATCCACTCACCTCAGCCTCCCAACGCGCAGGATTACAGGCTGAGCCACCGAACCCGGCTTATACAACATTTTGTTTATCCAATGTTGTAGTAACCATGATTCTCTAGAGAAACAGAACCCAGTTGCATGTGTATGTATGTGGGTGTATATATGTATGTATTGTGGGGACTTTGGCTGTTGGCTTCTAGAGGTTTGCTGAAAAATCACTGGCATGAGGCAAGGTTGATTTATCGGAGAAAAAGATACAAATTTTATTATCTTGTATACATGTGGGCCTTCAGAATGAAGATCCATCTTCCCTATGAGTTATAGAAACTTGAATACTGTCTGGGGGTTACAAGAAGAATGCAGACTTGAATTCTGGTAAAACAGGTTATGGGTGGGGGAAGAAGAAGATTTTACTTTTGAGGGGCAATGAATGGATGGGGAAGCAGAGAATGACTTGCAAATAGTTATTTTTGGAATTTCATCCTTGGAGACAGTCATGCTTGAAAAAAGGTTTGCTCAAGTGTGGTGGTATCTTGCTCTTTTTTTCTGCAATAGATAATGAATACCAGGTAGGGAAGCATAGCTTTTCTGTGACTAAGTGGAGCCAGAAAGGTCAGAGAGATCCTGTGGCAAAAAGCTGTATTTTGGGGTGAATTTTCCTGCATCCCTTCAGCATGTATTTGCTTGTGTGTATATATAAAGAGATTTATTATAAAGATTTGACTCACACTATCAAAGAGGCTAAGAAGTCTCAAGATCTACTGTTGGCAAGGTGGAGACCCTGGAGAACTGTATAGTCCTAGCCCAAGTTCCCTAGCCTGGGATGCAGAAGAGCTGATGGTGTGAGTTCCAGTCTAAGTCTGAAAACAGGGAAAGACTGATGTCCTAGTTCAAAGATAGGCAGAAAGTTTGAATCCTCATTTGTTCTGCCTTTTTGTTCTATTCAAACCTTTTTGTTCTATTCAAACCTTTATCTGATTGGATATGCCACACACACATTAAGGAAGGAGTCTGCTTTACTCAGTTTACCCATTCAAATGTTAATCCCATCCAGAAAGAACCTCACAAAGACACCTAGATTAATGTTAAATCAGGTATCTGGGCACCTTGTGTCCCAGTCAAATTCACACATAAAATTAACCATTGGACTTGGCTTGGTAGCTCACACCTGTAATTGCCACTATTTGGGAGGCTGAAACTGGAGGATCATGTGAGGCCAGGAGTTTGAGGCCAGCCTGGACATCATAGTGAGAACTTGTTTCTACAAAAAACTTTTAGATAATTAGCCAAGCATGGTATTTAGGTGAGGCTGAGGTGGAAGAATCCCTTGAGCCCAGGTGTTTGAGGCTGTAGTGAGCTCTGATTGTGCCACTGCACTCCAGCATGGGTGACAAAGTGAGACCCTGTCCCTTAAGAAAATGAAATTCACCATCATACCATTCATCCATTGATGGACACTTGGAGTGCGTCTACCTTTGGCTATTGTGGATAATACTACTGTGAACATTGATGTATAAATATGTGCTTAAGTTGTTCCTGCTTTCAGTTCTTTTGGGTACTAAATGGTATTTTTATAGTTGTTTGCATATGCTTAGATGAGGTTAATAATTCTAGTCACTCTATTATTTTAATCACCAGAGCCAAGTTTTAGGAAAGAAAAAGTCATGTCACATCTGATGCATATTTAGGTTATATGATTCAAGACTACTGTATTTTATAGGTAATTGAAGGAATTTTTTTCCATGGAAAGCTTTTATTGTACTTGATTTTTGCATAATTCACTGCCTATGGAACCCAGTCTCTGAGCAAAATGCAACTTTACAATATTGCTTTCCTTCTACAAAGCAGAAAAATAATTTCTGACAGTTTCTTTCTGTATGTCTTCTTAGTGCTGAGAAAAATTTAAAAACTATACCACGTTTTCTAGTTGACAGAGGACAAATTTGAGAAATGCCTTTTATTTGGTTGTTGATTTTATCATTCAAAGAAACATTTTGAGGAAATCCAAGGCACATATTTGTATTCATAACTGATGGTTCTTTGTAACAGGAGAAAAGGGGTACAGAGTGTTATAAGGTTGTATGGCATATAGAAGCAGTATGGTGATTTTGAAAGAGCACTAAGTTTGGTTTTGAGAGATGTACTTATTTTATTAATCCCACTTATTATTAAGCTATAATTTTGAACAAGCCATTTTATCTCTCTGAGTTCACTTCCTTGTCTGAAAGACAGTTAAGATGGTAATACTTGTTACTGTTTCATAGGATTGTGATTATCAAATGAGGTAATGTATGGGAAAATGCTTTGAAATTTTTAAGGGATATATAGATGTAAGACTGCATTTTTAATTCTATGTTAGTAGAAACAGAAAGTGGCTATTAGACACATTACATCTGCTCACATACTGGATGGTTTCTGTGTGTGTGATGAAAAGGTTTGCAAGTTATGAATTGTAGAATGTGACTGTGAAATGAAGGAGTCTGATTTTGCCCCAGAACCTCATTTCACTGGAAGAAGAGAACTGATAATCTTTAGCCACTACAAGCCGTTTTTTCAATATTAAAAACTTCTATTTTTACTTTATTTTGGAAAGATTTGCAGAGTGGTCAGAACTTTAGTAATGAATGAGGAATTGTCAGCATACTCATATGTTCCTTTTTAAGTCCGGTATGCATATTATCTGACATTTCTATTTTACTAGAGTTTGCAAACATGTTTTATGTTGAGATTGGTGTATTTTTGTGTGATTTGAGTTTGATATAGAAGTTTGAAGAGTACTAAACCATGATTTTTTTAAATGAAGTTTTCTTTTTTTTTAACTAGGTTTTTAATGCATTGTCTTTGTGTCCTACAGAGAGAGACTAGAGAATGGAGGTAGACAAAACACTTTTTTCCTCTAGCGTCTTTTGATGATGTTCTATACAGGGGATTTATTGTGTCCCTGTGAGACAGAAATAAAGTATTACTTCTGTGATACTTGTTTTTTTTTTTTTAGTTAGAGTCTCACTCTGTCGCCCAGGCTGGAGTACAATGGCACACTCATGGCCACCCCAGCATCAGCCTGCTGGCCTCAGGTGATCCTTCCACCTCAGCCTTCCAGGTAGCCAGAACTACAGGTGCACATTGCCATGCCTGGCTAATTTTTTGATTTATTGTAGAGTCGAGGTCTCAATAAGTTGCCCAGATTAGTATCGATCCCCTGGGCTCAGGCAGTCCTTTCACCTCAGCCTCCCAAAGTGCTGGGATTACAGGCTTGAGCCACTGCACCTGGCCCGAGATACTCCTTTTGTAGGAAAGGGACTGTCTTGCCTTACAGCATATTCTAGGAGTTTTTACTTTCAGGAACTTTAGTTAGAATGAAGAATCTGAAAACCTAACCTTTATTTCTTGTTTAGATGAAAATGACTTTAAATCTTTTTTGAAATTGAGTACATTTGATGTTTGTTTTTATTTTTCTGATTTTTGAGATGACTATATGATGACATACAGTGAGAATTTTTGCCTCATCCTGTAATATGAGCCTAAAATACTTGTTGATAGACTGATTCTAGCATTGGAGCAGGAAAGATACAAAATGACCCTGAAGCACCTCTTGTAGTAATAGAAAATAAGGAGATGTCAAAAGGCAGAAAGATAAGTGCATGTCAAAGGGACACAGGAGACAACTGGAAGAGCTTACAATAGCTATGATTGGAACAATTTGAGAAACAAAATAAATGATGTAGTATTGTATTGTAACCCAAAGTATACAATAAGTATCCATGAGTTCATACTGATATAAGTGATTTCATAAATGTGTAAATGGAGGAACAGAAATGACTTCCACATAGAAGAATTACCAATAATATGTAGATATTCTTTACTCCAGGAGATAGAGCATAATTCTTCCTCCTCTCTTTGAGGATGGGCCAGACATTGTCACTTCCAGATAGTAGATTATGGAGAGGGAAAAACAGTAATGTTATAGTAGAGAAGCCTGACAAATATTACCTTAACCAAGTAATTTCCTATTGAGGTCATGTTCTTCTTGAAATAATGTGTTGAGAATGATAGTTCAGTTCTGTAGTATTCTTTCCAAATATCTTAAACCTAGTTTAATCACAAGAAAAAATATCAGACAAACCCAAATTGAGGCCCATTCTACAGAGTACCTGACTAGTATTCCTGAAAACTGTCAAGATCATGGAAAAGAAGGAAAGGCAGAGAATCATCACAGACTAGAGGAGATTGGGGAGACATGATAATTACTTGCAATGTGGTATCCTGGATAGAATCCTAGAACAGGAAATAAACATTAATGAAAAAACTAGGGAAATATCTGGTCTTTAGTTAGTAGTAATGTACCAATATTGGTTTCTTCATTTTGATAAATGTACCATAGTGATGTAAAATGTTAGTGATAGGGGAAAGCAAGTAAGGGGTTTAACACTCTTTTTGTACTGTCTTTCAATTTTTCCATAAATCTATAATTATTCTAAAACAAAATTATTATTAAAAAAACTAACTGACAGATTTTTTGATTGCATGGAATCAAATGATGTGAAAAATAGAAACTGCTTTGTGTCAACCAGTTTTTGCTAGTTAGTATGTTTTAACATTTTTTCTTCTTAAAAATGGAATAGTATACTATATTAACACTATTTAGGTTTATAATGTTTCCTTATTCATAAACAATAGTTTCAGTTCTACATAAGATTTAATGACCTTTTAGTTACATTAATGTCTGAAACTTTCAAACTATAGAATGAGGTTAATAAGGTACAAATTTATATCTGTGTATTTTGAAAGGGAAGAAGTTAATTTAATATAATGGTACATAGGATTTAAGTGGTGATTGTTTTCAGAATTATGACTTTGTAAGTGCTTGTGTTATGTTGACTTTATGCATGATCATAATGCAGTATTTTGGGAACTTAAAAATTTAATAGCATGACCAATTAAAGCTATAATAGGACAGAAGAATTAATCTAATAGGACAAAAGAATATTTAAAATTAAATTAAAATATAATTATTTGTTATTAACTAAAAATATAAGTAAATTTTCTATTTTTTTATAGATTTATTGTCTAGGATAGATTTGGATGAACTAATGAAAAAAGATGAACCACCTCTTGATTTTCCTGATACCCTGGAAGGATTTGAATATGCTTTTAATGAAAGTAAGTGTTGTGTGCTATATGCAAAATTTACTTAACAATGCTAATATAATTATAGAGCAGATTTACTTGCTACTTTTAAAGACCAGCTAGAATGTTTTATGAATTTAATTTGAGAAATAATGACTTATCCTTGCATGATGAAATCCTTCACTCAAGTGAAAGAACCAAGTAACAGTTTCCTATAGTTGTCAAGTCACGTAAACTAATGGACCTGAATTTGATTCAGCTTATGCATTTCAACCTTGAGTGTTCAGTGCCCTGGTATGCAATTGGAACTCCTAATTAAATTATAGAGGAAGATGCTACTGTTTCACATGTTATTTAAAATGAAGTGACTGGCAATAATTATCTGTGACAATATTTTAAAGCAATTTTCCATGATTTTTCAGGCAACATCCTTGTCTTAAAATTTATTAATTAAATCCTGAATAAAATAACCTTTACACTTGGGATATGGAGGAACATACCATAGATTGCAAGGATGTTTCTGGAGTGAAGAATCATGATTTATTGGATTAATAATACACTGTTAAACTTGAAAGGTAATGTTATTACAGGATAGGTAGCATTTAAGTAGTAGTTTTTTATATGTTGCTCTGCATCAGCTGAATTGGTGCTCTGTTATTATTGTATTAGTGGATATCCTTTTACAATATCAATTAGGACTTGACATCCCATTCTCTGTGTACTGGAATGTCAAATAAGTGTAAACAGAAGATACTAGAAACTTTGATCTTTTCTCTTATATTAATTTTCACGCTTTTTAATGAAGATATTATATGCCAGTATATGTATAAGTAGTAATATTTGCTGCCTGGAGGGGAGATGGGGTTGAAGCAATTGGCCTGTGGTCTGTTTCTCCTGATTACCAGAGGAAAAAGAGTCCTGCTGCGGAGACAGGTAGCTTGGTCCTTTTTCCTTGTAGATATATGATAATTAAGTCATGAATTAAATATAGACTAATATTTACTATGAGGAGAATCTTTATCCACAGAATTCTTTGAGCAGTTATGACTGGTTTAGCATTGCTCATGGTAAACAAACCTACAGTGTTTGGATATATGAGGCATGCTTCTCTGAAGAATATCACCTAGCAGTACAACTCTTTGGCACATAAATGGCAATATTTTATAACCCAATTGCTCAGCAATGTGTAAGGTAATTTGTATGCCTCACTTAGAGACTTCACTTACTTTGGGCCAGAGAGTATGATCCAGTGAGAACAAAGGACGTGGGGAAAACACCAGGATGTCCCAGACCTTTCCTTGCTTTGCCTACATTGCTTAATTGCTTGTACCTTTGAAATTATTAGAAAGTTTAGTCATTATTGGCCAAGATCTCTGATTTGTGTTTTCTATTTGACAGTTCAAACTAGTGTTATCCACTGCCTCTTTCCAGTTTTCATTTGATATCCTGCCCATATTTCAAGGCCCAGTTGAGAAATCTCACTGAAACCTTCTGAACCTCTTCTAACCCACAGGGATTTTTCATTTCTCCAAAATCATTCTAGACTTTATTGTCTACATGAATTGCCTGTAGCAGTTTTTAGATTATTGACTTCATCCTTGTTTAACTTCCCAAAGAGTTGCTCAATTTTTAAATATTTTGTTTTTACTCCTCAAATAGCCTCTAAGCTTCTTGAGAACTGGTACTGCGTTCATAGCAATAGCTAGTTAAGATCTTTATACATATTAGACCTTAAAATAGTGTTAGTTTGCTTTAGATTAGAGAGCTGAAGATCAATAAGAATAACTTTTGAGTACTTATGGATCATTTATTTATATTATTTATAGGTTTGCATTACATTTGTATCTGAAGAAAAAATCTAAAGAAAGAACTGCTTTGAGAAAGTTAAATTTTTATCAGACATTATTTGTTATGCTGTTTATATTGTTGTAAATGTACTTTGAATTATAGTAGTCTTGTTTGTTTACCTTTTTAGAGGGGCAGTTAAGACACATAAAAACTGGGGAACCATTTGTTTTTAACTACCGGGAAGATTTGCACAGATGGAACCAGAAAAGATACGAGGCTCTAGGAGAGGTATGTCACATGAGTCTTCAACTTTGTTTTTTCCAGTTTTGAATATTCAGAATAAAGTTTTTGAAGGTGCAGCAGTTTTTGCACTCTTTCTACAAAATGGGATTTTAAAGAAGAATTTTGCTGTTTTTCATTTTGATTACTTTTAGTGGTCATGTTGGAAACATATTCTCAGTTTAAGTTTGTTTTTTTATAAACATATCCTTCCCATGACCTTAATATTTTGCAGTGAGTCATCACATAGGAAAACAAATTTATGCCAGATTTCCATTTAGTTTTTTAAGATGTTTTTAAGATGTTGAGTCTCTCACTGTGTTAGAAGGAATAAGTGTTCTTTTAAGCATTTATTCACTTGAAGAATATTGATATTTGACTAATAAGTTGAATCTAACCTTCTTACCTTTGACTGGATAAAGCATTAGACCTTGTGAACAGCTACCCACATGATGCCACTTATAGGAACCTCTGAAAACTTAGGTGAATGTTTTGTTAAAGTCAAAAGTTTTACTCATTCTGTGTTATATTAGGCCTTTATTTTTAATAAAATGCACATGGAAACATTTGTTTAGTGTAATAACAACATAGTTTACTTTTTTTAAACTGAGATTTGTATACTTATTTTTGACTTTTTAATAAAGTGGTAAAAGTAAATTACTCAGTTAAATAATCACATAAAGAATATATACTAGCATAAATAATAGCATAAAGAATATATAATATGCTGGGAGGTATTTCCTGGACGTCTTGCATTTCTGTATATCCCTGAACAGAGTTGTAGAGTGAGTCTATGAGTTCTAGTTATATACTAGTTATGATACAGTTTTCATCATAGTGATTTAGTTTGTCTGGAGTTCACGATAGTGAGATTTTTTTTTTAACTTTTAATTTTTTTATTTTAAAATTGTGGGGTACAATTCAGGATTAGGTATACAAATATTCATTATGCAGGTACCCTTGTTAATGAAGTGTGCCCCCGCCTTCCCCAGGCAGATTCCCACTACTGTCAATCCCACCTCCCAACTCCCCTCCTGCAGTTTCCCGCTACTGTCACTCCTTTTCTTTTTTTTCAGAATTAAAGTGAATTTATTTATTTATTTATTTTCATTAATCAGTATTTTTTATTATTGTTTTGAGGGGTACAGTTAAGGGTTAGGTGTACAATTACGTTTCATTCAGGCACCCTGTTGATAAGAGGTGTTTTCCCATCCCCCAACAGATATTTGCTACTGTTAATTCCATCCCCCTCCCCGCCATAGTTTTCCAGTACTGTCAATCATTTTCTTATAGTATTGCATTGGATGTTCAAGGTCCATTATATGAGTGAGAACATGTGATATTTGGATCTTTGTTTCTGTGAGAGGTCACTCAGTATTATAGACTCTAGTTCCATCCAGGTTGCAGCGAAATTCATGATTTTGTTCTTTTTTATGGCTGTGTAGTATTCCATCATGTATATGTACCACATTTTTTTAATCCAGTCCTCTTTTGATGGGCAGCATGGTTGTTTCCAGGTTCTTGCTATTGTGAACAACGCTGCGATAAACATACGTGTGAGGTATCTTTTTTATAGAGTGATTTGTGTTCTTCAGGGTATATTCCTAGTAGGGGGATTGCAGGGTCATATGGAAGGTCAATTTTTAGAGCTTTTAGGAATCGCCACACTGCTTTCCACAGAGGTTGCACTAGTTTACACTCCCACCAACAGTGTAGAAGTGTTCCCTTTTCACCACACCCTCTCCAGCAGCTGTTATTTTTTGAGTTGTTGATAATTGCCATTCTGACTGGAGTTAGGTGGTATCTCAGTGTAGTTTTGATTTGCATCTCCCTGATGATTAGTGAGGTTGAGCATTTCTTCATGTGTCTGTTGGCTGCTCGAATGTCTTCTTTTGTGAAGTGTCTGTTCATATCTTTTGCCCATTTTATAATGGGGTTGTTTGTTTTCTTCTTTTCAGTATGTTTCAGTTCCTTGTAGATCCAGGATGTTAAGCCTTTGTCAGACCTAGAGTTGGCAAATACTTTTTCCCAGTCTGTAGGCTGTCTCCCTGCTCTCTTGATGGTTTCTTTGGCTTTGCAGAAGCTTGTCAGTTTAATAAGGTCCCATTTGTCTATCTTCTCTCTTAAGTCCTGTGGGTTTCGGGTTTTGTACAGGAATTGGATGCCAGTTCCGATTTCCATGAGAGTATTTCCTTCTTTTTCTAAGGTTCTTATGGTTTGAGGTTTTACATTTAGGTCTCTGATCCATTTGGAGTTAACCTTTGTGCATGGGGATAGATAGGGGTCCTGTTTCAATCTTCTGCATGTGGTCAGCCAATTTTCCCAGCACCATTTACTGAATAGGTTCTCCTCTCCCCATTGGTAGGTGGTGGGGGCTTTGTCGAAGATGAGTTGGTTGAGCAATTGAGGTTTTGCTTCTAGAATCTCAATTCTGTTCCGTTGATCTATATGCCTGTTCCTGTACCAATACCAAGCTGTTTTGATGATTGTAGCTTTATAGTAAAGTTTGAAATCTGGTATTGTGATACCACCTGCTTTGTTTTTTTTGCTGAGGATTGTTCTGGCTATTCTTGGATGTTTGTGTTTCCATATGAATTCCTGTGTTGTTTTTTCTAGGTCTGAGAAGAATGTTGTTGGTAATTTAATGGGTATTGCATTGAATTTGTAGATTGCCTTAGGTAAGATGGACATCTTCACAATATTGATTCTTCCGATCCATGAGCATGGGATATTTTTCCACTTGTTCATGTCGGCTTTGATTTCTTTGAGCAGTGTTTTGTAATTTTCATTGTAAAGGTCTTTCACGTCTCTGGTTAGGAAGATGCCAAGGTATTTCATTTTTTGTGTGGCTATTGTGAATGGAATTGTGTTTTTTATTTGGGTTTTTGTTTGTTTATTATTGGTGTAGAGAAATGCGATTGTCTTTTCTACATTTATTTTGTATCCTGAGACTTTGCCAAAGGCCTTTATCAGTGTAAGAAGTTTTTTGACAGATCCTCTTGGGTTTTCAAGGTACACAATCATATCATCTGCAAAGAGAGATAACTTGACTTCTTCTTTTCCTATTTGAATACCTCTGATTGCCTCCTCTTCTCTGATTGCTTTAGCCAGGACTTCCAATACTATGTTGAACAGGAGGGGAGAGAGTGGGCATCCTTGTCTACTTCCAGTTTTCAGGGGAATTGGTTCCAATTTTTGTCCATTTAGGAGTATGCTGGCTGTGGGTTTCTCGTAGATGGCTTTTACTATTTTGAGGTATGTTCCCCGTATGCCTAGATGCTCAAGGGTTTTTATCAAGAAGGGGTGCTGGATTTTATCAAAAGCTTTTTCTGCATCTAGTGATATGATCATGTGGTTTTTGTTTTGACATCTGTTGATGTATTTAATTACATTTATGGTTTTACGAATATTGAACCAGCCTTGCATGCCAGGAATGAAGCCTACTTGGTCATGATGGATGATTTTTGAGATGTATTGCTGAATCCGGTTTGCTAGGATCTTGTTGAGAATTTTAGCATCTATGTTCATCAAAGATATTGGCCTGTAGTTCTCTTTCTTTGTTGGATCTTTACCTGGCTTGGGTATCAATGTGATGTTGGCTTCGTAAAATGATTTGGGGAGAGTTCCATCTTTTTCAATCACCTGGAATACCTTCAGTAGGATTGGTATCAGCTCCTCCTTGAATGTCTTGTAGAATTCTGCTGGAAAGCCATCTTGACCAGGGCTTTTTTTTGTAGGAAGTTTTCTTATTATGTAGTCAATTTCCTTGATTGTTATTGGTCTATTTAGGGTCTCAATTTCTTCTTGTTCTAACCTAGGTAGGTTGTGTGATGTCAGAGAAGTCTTCCATTC
>NW_007257405.1:2232-3106 GCF_000164805.1 Carlito syrichta | reverse complement strand
TTATAGCAACTGATACCTCCCCTTAGCAGGTTTATCCTTATCAGGCCTCTTTTGGGTGGCTGGAGGTTTTGCCTTTAGTGGCAACTGCCAATTTGTTTACCTTTTCTCTGGCTGGTGCTCATTTTGGAGTACTTCTCTTTTTTTTCTTTTTTCTTTTGCTTTACGACCTTCTAATCATGTCTACAAGAATGCCTGGTTCAAAAAAACCCTTTAGAGTGAACAGACCACGAAGATGTGAAATGATCTGTTTCTACATATTCCTAATTATGAACAGGAAAAATTGTCAAAAATCCTCATGAATTACTGAACAGCAGCCTTAGTCGTAAGATGTGGACAATTAAATGAGCATAACCAAAAAACGCAAGCATTAGTGTTACTTAGCATTACAATGTAAAGTAGGGAGTCAGCATACATTACAAGACTCTAAGAGGCTTCCCAACAGTTTTTTTACAGGGACAAGCAGTTGATCTAGATCTTAGGCAAGGCCTAAACCTTTAGAAATGGACTTACTTTTAACTAACCTGGCCTTTACCATTTGAAAACGAGAACAGCCTATTTATTTCCTTAGTTGCCAGAGAAAGATTACAAAATTATTATTATTATTATTATTTAATAGGTGGATTAGAATGAGCCCCTTTAGAATTTATGAAGGAGAGCATAGGCTAAGAAAGGGAGGGGGAGTGGTACCCAGAAAGAATTTAACCGGTAACACTTTTTATATGCAACAGGCAATTTTTTCACAACCTTAACAACAAAAGGCAGAAATTTTAACAGCGCCAATGGGTTGGGAGAAAACACCACATAATAAAAGGAGACATAAATGACATCAGAAATATGCGCCATCAATTTTTGAAAGACCACATGTCCCGTTAAA
>NW_007257405.1:0-932 GCF_000164805.1 Carlito syrichta | reverse complement strand
CTCTTTTTTTTCTTTTTTCTTTTGCTTTACGACCTTCTAATCATGTCTACAAGAATGCCTGGTTCAAAAAAACCCTTTAGAGTGAACAGACCACGAAGATGTGAAATGATCTGTTTCTACATATTCCTAATTATGAACAGGAAAAAATGTCAAAAATCCTCATGAATTACTGAACAGCAGCCTTAGTCGTAAGATGTGGACAATTAAATGAGCATAACCAAAAAACGCAAGCATTAGTGTTACTTAGCATTACAATGTAAAGTAGGGAGTCAGCATACATTACAAGACTCTAAGAGGCTTCCCAACAGTTTTTTTACAGGGACAAGCAGTTGATCTAGATCTTAGGCAAGGCCTAAACCTTTAGAAATGGACTTACTTTTAACTAACCTGGCCTTTACCATTTGAAAACGAGAACAGCCTATTTATTTTCTTAGTTGCCAGAGAAAGATTACAAAATTATTATTATTATTATTATTTAATAGGTGGATTAGAATGAGCCCCTTTAGAATTTATGAAGGAGAGCATAGGCTAAGAAAGGGAGGGGGAGTGGTACCCAGAAAGAATTTAACCGGTAACACTTTTTATATGCAACAGGCAATTTTTTCACAACCTTAACAACAAAAGGCAGAAATTTTAACAGCGCCAATGGGTTGGGAGAAAACACCACATAAATAAAAGGAGACATAAAATGACATCAAGAAATATGCGCCAATCAAATTTTTGAAAGACCACATGTCCCGTTAAACAAAGCATAATAATTCAACCAGCTTTTTAGCAGATTTAAAGTGACAGACACACACAGATAAGAGAATGAGGGGTATGGGAAATATCTGCTTTGTCCCCCTTTTGTCATATTTTTCACGAAGATATTTCAGACACCTCTTAGCAATCGGTAGGTTGGTATACCCCCAATGCAGACTAACTATGTGGAG
>NW_007257404.1:109026-111144 GCF_000164805.1 Carlito syrichta | reverse complement strand
CGCCTGGGCTCCCTCTCCCACTCCCCCCCCAGGGCCCTGAGATTGGGCCGGCGCCGGGAAGGTCGCGCGGGGCGGCAGACTTGTGCCTGCGTGGGCCTGGGCCCCCTCCCAGGGAGATGGGACACAGAAGGAGTTTCTCCCCGACCTGGGGAGGAGCGGGGGTCGAGAGAGCAGGGATTGCAGAAATGGGCAAAACGCACCTGTTGGTGCTAGAGCTTGGGTCCGGCCTCTCTGTCCTGGAAATGCTTGCCCTCAGGGGAGCCACCCTCAGGAGAGGCGCGGCGCGGCCGGGCAGGCTTTTCCGAAGGAATGGATTGACCAGGTGGGCCCAGCCCTGGAGTTGCTTTCCTGTTCTGGCTGGAGGAGGAGGCGGGGCCCAGGGCCCCCGGTCCAGGGAGCCCAGAGGGCAGAAGCCGGGTGTTCACTGCCAGCCTCCTGGGTGCCCTCTGGCTCACACTCCCCTGAGTCTGAATCCAGGTTCCCAGCCAGGGCAGGCACTGGCTCACCTGGGCACCCTCTCCCCATCAGAGGCCCCGCCTTCCCCGATGGTGGTTTGCAAACCCCAGGCTGAGGGTGAGCGGCCTGTCCTCCCTCCCCCACCCGTGTCAAAGCTCATGACAAGGTACCCTGCGTGCCAGGCCTTGACAGTCTTTGCTGGGCTTTCGCTGGGCCCCTGGGACTGGTTGTTGTTGCCATACAACAAGCCACTAGGATTTTCGCAGCTTGGGCAATGATTTCCTGCTTCTCAGGACTCTGTGGGTTGGCAGGTGGTCCCTCTGCTGGCCTGGGTCCAGCTGCCTTGGGGGTCCGAGTGGGTCAGGAGACGGCAGCTGGGTCTGGCCCTCCACCCGGTCTTCACCTGGCATATCTCTTCTGCAGGATTCCTGGATCCCAGGAGCAGAGCCTGCCAGGCCCTGATAGACCCGGACCCCAAAACTTCATGCCAAAAACTCACAAGCCTCTCGCCAGCTGGGCATGGCTTCCTGCTGCCCTGTACAGTCCAACACCTATGAGGCCAGGCCACCACCACCCACGCCTCTGTCCACTGCACCCCCCATCAGGTCTGCCCACCCCGGCCTGCCCCTGTTCCCAGCTTGGAACCAGCATCTCCCTGAGGACCCAAGGCAGCTCCCTGGTCCCTCGGCCCTGCTGGTCCTTCAGTTCTTGGCATGGTGGCACCCCCATTGCTCTGGAAGCTTGCTTTCTCTGGGCTGATGCGTCTCCACGTGGACTGGGCCATCTTCTCTGGAACGCTTGGACTCCTTCAACCTCAGAACGCAGCTTTAATAAACCTGGTGCCCTGTGGATGTTTCCAGCAGCGTCATTCAAGGTAACCAAATGTTGGCAGTGTGCATTGGCTCACACCTGTAACCCCACAGTTCAGTGGTGCTAAGTACCTTCACATTGTTGCGAAGTCATCAGCCACCCTGTATCTCCAGAGCCTTCTTATCTCCGCAAACCAAAGCTCCATCTCTACAAAATACTGCTGGTCGGGCGTGGTGGCTCAGCCTGTCATCCCAGCACTTTGGGAGGCCGAGGTGAGTGGATTGCCCAAGCCCGGGGGTTCGAGACCAGCCCAGACAACTTGGTGAGACCGCATCTCTACAATAAATCACAAAAACTTGCCGGGCGTGGTGGTGCTCACCTGTAGTTCAGCTACTTGGAAGGCTGAGGCGGGACGGTCTGCGCCCAGCGGGTCGAGGCTGCGGTGGCCGTGAGCATGACACTGCACGCCAGCCTGGGCGACAAGAGTGAGACTCCAACTCAAAAAAAGAAACACTCACTGCCCACCCCCTCCCCAGCCCCCGGCACCCACTGTCTGCTTCCTGTCTCTATGGGTCTGGTTACTCTGGCGACCTCCTAGGAGTGGTCTCACGCAGGGTGTGTCCTCTGTGGCTGACTCACTCCACTCAACATCCCATCCTCAGGGTCCGTTGTGTTGCGGCCTGTGCCAGAATCTTCTTCCTTTTTAGGGCTAAGTAGTATTCCATGGTACAAGGGGGGAGGGGGGCAAAAAACCTGGAATTTATTTATAAAAAACCGTGAGCCGGGCTCAGGGGCTCAGCCTGTCATCCCACACCTTTGGGAGGCTGAGGTGAGTGGATTGCCTGAGCCCGC
>NW_007257404.1:94392-108694 GCF_000164805.1 Carlito syrichta | reverse complement strand
AAAAAAAAAAAAAAAAATTGTGTATTTGTTCTTACATGTTTAACTTCAGTCCCCTTCCAAGCACTCTCCATGTGATGCAATACGCCTATCGAGATGCTTTTCCCACGGCTCAAAACAGCTTTGAACTCATCCATTTTGACGCCTTTGGGTGCTTCTGCCGTTTTTTTGTTTCGCCTCTTCCACATCGGCAAAACATTTCCCTTGGAGGACTTTTTCATTTGGTGAAACAAAAAAGTCGCTCAGGGCGAGGTCCGGGGAATAGGGAGGGTGGGGTGTGGGGGTCTTGCTGTTTTTGGTCCAAAAGTGCCGAACACTCAGCACGGTGTGAACAGGGCGCTTGCCAGTCGCCGGTCATGAAATGGGCAAACACACTGAAAGAATCTCTAGACCGGGCTTGGTGGCTCAGCCTGTCATCTCAGCACTTTGGGAGGCCGAGGCGAGCAGATTTCCTGGGCCCACGGGTTCAAGACTACCCCGGGCAACTTGGTGAGACCTTGTCTCTACAATAAATAAAAAATGAGCCGGGCATGGTAGCGCCCGGTGGAAGGCTGAGGCCGAAGGATTGCTAGAGCCTAGCATGTCGATGCTGGGGTGGCCGTGAGTGTGCCACTGCACTCCAGCCAGGGCGACGGATTGAGACTCCAACTCAAAAATAATAATAATAATAATATTAATCTCCAGAAAGATTTCCCTGAAACTGAATGCTGCCTCTCACACCACACTGACTGGTCCACAGATGCCAGTGGACTGCTAGAACAATCACCTCGTGGGGGAAGCCAGCGCTACAAAAAGATAATTCTGGGTTTGTTGCTCCAACCTCTTGGGTCTTGTGAGCAATGCTCCCATGGCTGTGGGTGTGAGAATATCTCCTTGAGGCCTGCTGTCCACTCCTGTGGGGCTCTGCCCAGAGGTGGAGTTGCTGGGCTGCTCAGGGTGTCTCTGTTCCACCTTTTGAGGGACCGCTATGTGATTTTCCACCACGACTGCCCCGTGGCGTGTTCCCACCAACACGAGCTTCCCCCATCACCACATCCTCTCCAGCACTTGTTATTTTCTGGGGTTTTAAAAATAATAGCTAATATGTGTGAATTTTAATCATTTTTGACCACTTGCACGTTTAAAAACAGGTCCTAACTTTCAGTCAATACAAAAGCAGATGCTGGGACAGGAGGGAGAGAGGGAGGGAGGGAGAATTCCAGGGATCCAGGGGTCCACAGGCCGCCTTTGAACTTTTGGTCTAATGTGGGTCCACACACGTGCAAATGCAAAGGGAACTCCCTGAAGCCAGGGAAGAAGTCACAGAGCAGAACTCACGGGGTCTGGAAGAGTCTATGTTCCCACCAAATTGTAGGGTACCCAGGATGTTGGGAAGAGTCCCCGGAAGAGTCTCTCTTGGATGCCGATACCAAAGGACCCTAGATCAGAGGCAGCTCTGGCTACACCCTAGCAAAGCTTAAAACAAGCCTCCAAAGACCCAAGGGTACACCGTGTGCCGGGATAAAGTCTCATGCCCATCAAAGGAATACAACAAAATCCAGTGCCAGACTGTGCTGAATTCCAGCCAATGACCAGGCGGGCGAAGAAGCCAGAAACGTGTCCCAAACCTGCAGAAAGGCCGTCATCAGAACAGCCCTCCCTGTGCACCCTCTCGGCCCCCTGCCAAGCATGAGCCAGCCTTGGCCCCACCACGGGCTGCGATGATTCAGACAGACTGGGCAGACCCACTCGGTGCCTGTGACGCCGGCTGCAATTAGACTTAATGGACGGAAGCCACTTCCTGCTCCCTCCTCACCCACCCCTGCCTCCTGGCCCAGCGACTGGGGCAGGGGTGGGGGTGGGGCTGTGTGGTGAGAAGGTGGGCACCCCAGGGCACACAGTTGATGACCACTGGACCTTGGTGGCAGACGGGCCCAGAGAGCCCCAAGAGGAAATCCAGCCTCCAGCCTCCGGTGTGAGGAGGCCGTTTTATATGCGTCTCCAGAACATTCTTCACGTCTCCTAATCTCCTCCCAGACTTAGATGCGGTCAGCTGGAGTGTCCTGCGCCTGCAGCCCCCGGCCTCTACACACCGATTCCCCAGGCATGTTCAGAGGGGCCCAGAATGTTTCAGAAGGCGCACCCCTCCGGGGTGGAGGACACCGGGAGGCCTTCAGAAAGGGAGGTCTTTTTTTGGAAAGCCCCCTTTTCCCATGTGGGCTCATCTCCTCGATTGCAGCCCTCCAGGGTATCCAAGACAGCACCCTGGGGTCAGCCCCACCTGCCCTGCCCAGCCTTCCCATGGCCACCTGAAGGTCCCGGATCTCTTGTCCTTTGGGGAGGTGATGGTGGCTTTCTTATCTGCAGCCTATATGGGTCCCAGGACAGGAGAGGTAACACGACCTGCATAGGACCCAGGATGGGGGAGGTGACGGTGGCCCGCATGGGCCCCAGGATGGGGGAGGTGACAGCAGCCATTGTGGACACTGTGCTCAGGGGAAGAAGCCAGACACAGAAGGATGTGTCCCGTGTGGCTCTAGGTCCCAAGAGCCGGACAGTTCATGGAGACAGAAGGTGGGGAGAAGGTGCTGGGATCTAGGGAGGGGAGAGTGAGGGTTTCATGGGACAGAGCTTTAGTCTGGGGAGATGAGAAGGCTTTGGAAGGGAAGGGTGGTGACAGCTGCACAACACTGTGAACATTGGTAGCATCACTGAACTGTGCACTTAAGCACGGTCAAGAAGGCGACTTCTGTGTTATGTGCATTTGACCGCCATGCTCTTTAAAAAGGAGAAGCCTGGAGACACCGTCAGTGTGTGTTGCTGGCTGGTTGGGGGTGGGGGTCCCGGCTCGGGCGGTTGCTGAAGTGGGAGCCCAGCAGGGGAAGGACTGCAGGGAAATGCAGCCCCCTCTTGGACCCTTGGAGTTTGGGGTATCTGGAACAGTCCACGTAGAAACGGGAGGTAGCCCTTGGTATTCTGGGGAGGGGCTGGAGAGAGGGGCCGGCTGGAGGGTGCTGTGCAGAGGACGATGGTGAGGTCCCTGGGAGTGCCCATCCCTCTGTTTAAAAATAACTTCATCAGGCCGGGCATGGTGGCTCAAGCCTGTAATCCCAGCACTTCGGGAGGCTGAAGTGAGTAGATTGCCTGAGCCCGTGGGTTCGAGACCAGCCCAGGCAACTTGGCGAGACCTTGTCTCTACAATAAATCAAAAAATTAGCTGTACCTGTAGTTCTGGCCAATTGGAAGACTGAGGCGGAAGGATTGCCAGAGTCCCAGCAGGTCGACACTGGGGTGGCCGTGTGTGTGCCATTGCACTCAAACCTGGGTGAAAGATTGAGACTTCAAGTCCAAAAAATAAAAAATAAAAAATAGGCTGGGCATGGTGGCTCATACCTATAATCCCAGCACTCTGGGAGGCTGAGGTGAGAGGGTTGCCTGAGTTCAGGGGTTCAAGACCAGCCTGGGCAACTTGGCGAGACCTCATCTCACAATAAATCAAAAATACTAGCCAGGCGTGGAAGCAGACGCCTGTAGTTCTGGCTACTTGGCAGGCTGAGGCAGAAGGATCACTGGAGCCCAGCAGGTGGACACTGGGGTGGCTGTGGGCGTGCCACTGCACTCCAGCCACTGCACTCTAGCCTGGGCAACAGAGAGAGACTCCAACTCAAAAACAAAAAAAAACAGCTTCATTGAGATATAATTCACAGCCGGGCTCGGTAGCTCAGCCTGTAATCCCGCACCTTTGGGAGGCTGAGGTGAGTGGATTGCCTGAACCTGCGGGTTCGAGACCCGCCTGGGCAGCGAGACCTCATCTCTACAATAAATCAAAAAATCACCCGGGCGTGGTAGCGCACGCCTGTAATTCCGGCTACTCGGAAGGCTGAGGCGGAAGGATCGCCGGAGCCCAGCAGGTCGAGGCTGCGGTGGCTTGGAGCGGCCACTGCCCTCCAGTCTGGGCGACAGAGTGAGACTCCAACTCAGAAAAAAAAAAGAGATATAATTCACACCCTATAAAGCTCATTTATTTCCCCGCATAGAGTGCAGGGGTCTCTGGGACGAGTAGTCGTGTAACCATGGTCACCATCTAACCTTAGAACATGCTCAGCACTCCCAAACAACTCCCTGCCATTAGCAGTCACCCCACCACCACCACAGTCCCTGGCCAACAGGGACCCACACTCCGTCTCCATGGAGTGGCCTGCTCTGGACGTTTTGTTCACATAGAGACCTTCAAGACCTCACATGCAATGTTTGACTGTGAATTTCCAAATACAGACAAAGTGAAATCACACTGCCACCCATCAAGATGCCGAGAACACCCTCCCTTCTCTCCCTAAGAGGAGGGTCCCCCAGTGCAGCTTCAGGTGGTATACAGTCCCTTCCAGCTGAATCCCACCCTACCCTCCACGTCCTAAAGTTTAACACTGAGACGTGAAGTTAACTCCCATTAGCCATGCGCAGTGGCTCACACCTGTCATCCCAGCACTTTGGAAGGCAGAGGCTCAAGGATGACCTGAGTCCAGGGGTTTGAGACCAGCCTGGGCAACTTGGTGAGACCTCATCTCTACAATAAATAAATTTTCAAAAAATTATCCAGCCATGGTAGTGCATGCCTGTAGTCCCAGCCACTTGGAAGGCTGAGACGGAAGGATCGCCTGAGCCCAGCAGGTCGAGGCTGCAGTGGCTGTGAGCGTGCCACTGCACTCCAGCCTGGGTGACGGAGTAAGACTCTGACTCAAAAAAAAAAAAAAATTGGGCAACCCCCTCAAGTCCCCTCCCACTGGGGGAGCTTTTCTGTCCTCTCAATGGATCCTGCTATCTAAAAAAACAAAAAAACAACAAAAAAACTTCTATGAATACACATCTATTAAATGGCAGGGAACCAGAAGAGGAGGCGGTGGTTAATCTAGGCACGCCTAGGGTCTTCACCTCACACAGGAAGGAGACAAGACAGCCCTGACCATGCGGGGGACCCGTTCATCACAGCCTCCTCCCTCCTCTGCTTCCACAGCCTTGGCTGACCATGAGTGTCTGCCCGGTAGGATGACCCCGGCCTCTGCTCCTGGAGGGTGTGGCCAGGAGCTGCTCACGTGGTCTGTGGGGTGTTCCCTTGAGAATGTTAAGAGCCCCGGGATCCTCTGCATTCCTTCTCATCCTATGTCCTTGTGTCACCACCGCCAGTTCCCCATAACGGGATTGGTGGCAACCAGCCGAGACGTGCTCCCTCCTTGCCTGTCCACCGTCCGGCATGAGGGATCAGTCCCCCGTGGCTGGTGGCAGCCTCAACTTTCAGCTAAGGGCATCACAATCGTGGCCCCCGGGGGCAGCCCTCCTCCCATGACTCGGACTTCTAAACCAGGAGGTCCTGGAGTCATGAGGGCAGGGGACAAGCATGTCACCGACAGAATTCTACTAGGGTCATGGCGAGACCATTGCCATGTCCCCTTCCTGACTCCCAGAACCACGGATCTTGGCTACAGGAGAAACGCCCTAGAGGACTCCAAATCAGACCGTGGACTGTGTCCCAGAGGGCATCATCCCCCGGGCAAAGTGCCCTCTCTGCAGCACCATGTGAATCTTCCAAAGGCCTTTCCATGGCCCTGCTTGTCCAGCTGCTGCAGGGTAATGGGGCCATGTGGGACCTGTGTGTCCGACTCCCCCTCCCAGGTTCCCTCTGCTTCTACAAGAGCTTGGCTGACAGGTGCCGTCTGCCTGGTGAGATACCCTAAGCCTTCTGGGTATAAAAAGGGGGTGGCCCAGGTCACATGACCCAACACTCTGGGAAATCGGCTTCCCGCTCAGCCGAAGGCCACCACTGTGAGAGGGTCACGTGCCACGCCCACACATGGCCTCCCTCTACCTCCCCTCACCCCTGCCTCCCAGGGTGGAAACAGTGGAGTTCCTCCCAATCCCCTCTCCTTTCTCTGGTGCCGCCAATCCCCATGAGCCTAAAGGCCGCCGACAGCACCCGATCCTCTAACCGGCCCCTCCCTGGCATCCTCTGTGAGAATGGGTCTCATCCCACTTCCCGGGGAGGAGGAAGGCGCCGCGGGATCTACGGTGATGAGAGAGGCATTCCATAGTCTATGGACAGGGGCTTTGGCAAAACACCATGGGTGGAAGGCCTCGGGCCACACTCAGAGTCAGCATCAGCCAGGGAGGTCAAAGTGGCACCCAACCACGGGAGCAGTGAAATCTAATCATGCACTGGATGACCTCAGGGTGTGGGTGTCTGTCTCGGCTGCTGCCAGATGGGGCACTTGGTGGGTGGGCCTTGGCAGGTGGGCCTCAGCAGGTGGGCTCTCAGTGGGTGGTCCTTGGGGGGTGGGCCCTCGGTGGCTTGGCACTCAGCAGGTAGGCCTCGGTGAGTGGACCTTGGTGGGTAGGCACTTGGGAGGTGGGCCTTGGCATATGGGCCTTGGCTGGTGGGTACTCGGCAGGTGGTCACTCGGCAGGTGGGCATTAGTGGGTGGGCCCTCTGCAGGTGGGAACTCAGCAGGTAGACCTTGGCTGGTGGGCGCTCGGCAGGTAGGCCTTGGTGAATGGGCCTTGGCAGGTGGGCGCTCGGTGGGTGGGCCTTGGCGCGTACAGTCATGCGCTCAGCTCACGCATGACCTCCATCCCTACTACCAAGGCCATTTCCTCCACTAGTCCATTGCAATGGTGGTGACAGGTGGCTGGGGAAGGGGACTGGTGGGCGGACACAGGACAGGCCATTTTGTCCACCTGCTCCGTGAGCTGCCCCAGACTGAGGTGGCCGGCTGCTGGGCGGCATCCGTTAGGGCCGTGACACCTTCACCCTCTGCCCTCTGTGCCCTCTGGAGAGTTCTTAGCACACACCGTACCCCAGCCCATCAGCCCCCCGCCCTGCCCCTGCTGTATCCCTGCCAAGTCCCTGACTAGCCAGCCAAATGTTAGCGACGGACCGTGGCATGGTATAACCTGTGGCTCTGGCCCCTCCTTCCAGGCAGAATGGAACAGCCCGGGGTGTGGCCCCAAGTCCTGCCCACTGGGGTTCTCCCACCACTGCCCATCAGAGGACATGTCTGCACCTCCTCATAGCCATTGGAAGCCAGGACCGGCTCTTGTCTTCCATAGTCTTCAGGTCACAGGGAGCTGCCCGTGAGGCCGCAGGTGCTGGTTGACAGAGGACGGTGCGATGGCAGCTAAAGACAAGGGGCACTTGAGCCACGTCCTCACGTGACTGACATGTGCCTTCAGGACCTGCTTGAGCCCAGCCTCGTGTCGACTGTGTCCACTTAGTGCTGGGGTTCCTCTGTGCACATCTGGCTTCATGGATGGATGGGTCAGACAACACCCACACCTGACGGGTGGTTCAGGCCACGTGATAACTCAGTGGCCAGTGGTCACATGTCCAGGCTTTATGGAGGCCCAGACAACACCCACCCATGATGGACAGTTTAGGTCACACTGTAACTTGGTGACCTTCAGCCACACATCCAGCCTCCATGGAGGCCCAGACGACAGCCATGCATGACAGATGGTTCAGGTCACTTGGTAATTTGCTGACCTGTGGTTACATGTCCAGCCTCTGTGGAGGCCCAGGCAACATCCATGCCTGATGGACAGTCCAGGCCACGTGGTAACTCAGTGGCCCGCGGTCACATGTCCAGCCTGTGTGGAGGCCCAGATAACATCCACGCCTGATGGACAATTCAGGCCAAGTGATAACTCAGTGGCCTGTGGTCACACGTCCAGCTTCCATGGATGCCCAGACAACACCTACACAAGATGAACAGTTCAGGTCACGTGGTATATCGGTGCCCTGCAGCCACACGTCCCGCCTCCTTGGAGGCCCAGACAACACCCATGCATGACAGACAGTTCAGGCCACATGGTAACTTGCTGACCCATGGCCACATAACAACCTCTGTGGAGGCCCAGACAATACCCACACCTGATGGACAGTTCAGGCCATGTGGTAACTCAGTAGCTAGCATTCACATGTCGTCTCTAGGAAGGCCCAGAAAACACCTACATGTGACGGACAGTTCAGGCCACCTGGTAGCTCAGTGGCCAGTGGTCACACGTCCAGCCTCCGTGGAGACCCAGACAACACCCATGCTTGACGGACTATGCAGGCGAATGGTAACTTGGTGGCCCTCGGTCACATATCCAGCCTCCAGGGAGGCCCAGACAACACCCAAACATGACAGACAGTTCAAGCCAGGTGGTAACTCAGTGACCAGCGGTCACATGTCCAGCCTCCATGGAGACCCAGACAGCCCCCACGCCTGATGGGCAATTCAAGCCACGTGGTAACTCAGTGGCCAGCGGTCACATGTCCAGCCTCTGCGGAGACCAGACACAATCCTGAATCCGTTTCTTCGAGGGGGAGTCACCCACAGAGGACAGCAGAGCTGCACTCCAACGCCCTGAGGTGCTGGCCTGGGATGTGCCTGCAGGGACTGCCATGGGCTCCAAACGGCACCCATGTCTGCCTTGGTCACCGTGAGCTTCTCGGACCTGCTGGTCACACGAGACTCAGGCGCTGTAGTGGCTCCCACAGTGGCCTGGACCTGCTGAGAGCCTCCTCTTGTTCTGGGCCTCGTGCCAAATGGACAGCACTTGAGACGTCTCGATGCAGAGGTCAGGCTGCCACATCGGAGCCGCTTCCAAGACCCAGAGGACCGCTAGGTGTCGTGGACATCGTCGGGGTCTCACTCTGTCACCCAGGCCGGAGTGCAGGGGCATGCTCACAGCTCACCACAGCCCTCGACCTTCTGAGTTCAGACGATCCTCCCGCCTCAGCCTCCCAAGTACTTGGGACTACAAGTGCGTGCCTCCACAACCTGGTTAATTTCTCGATTTTTTGTAGCGACATGGTCTCGCCAAGTTGCCCAGGCTGATCTTGAACTCCTGGGCTCAAGCAATCCTCTCACCTCGGCCTCCCGATGTACTGGGATGACAGGCGCCGACCACCACCCGGGCTATGCTTCTTCTTAAGCAACTGGAAGCACCAGACGTAGATCGCAAACCTGTCCCAAACCCCCGAGCCCCCAGCAATTTCACCAAGGATGCCGGTCCCCGAATTTGTGTGGGGTTTATTCCCTAGGCCACAGCACATTCCGTGGTTGCCGGGTGCTTGCTGGCTCTGTTCGGCGGGCCCAGTCAGCGAGGAGTCCTGTGGAAGGGAAGGCCGGTGGAGGCCCTGGGGACTGGATTATGACACGGAGTTGGCTTGCCCCAGAGGACGACACCGGAGTGCACTGCTGGCCTGCCCCACTGGAAGCAACTGGCCCCCGGGGGTCCGTACCAGGAGGCACAAAGGAATCAAAGGCGTGTGCCAGCTCCGTGACTGACAAGTCTGACTTCACCGATAGTTAAACATATCCCCGGGCTCGGTGGCTCAGCCTGTCATCCCGCACCTTGGGAGGGTAAGCTGAGTGGATTGCCTGAGTCTGCGGGTTCGAGACCCGCCTGGGCAACTTGGCAAGACCTCATCTCTACAATAAATCAAAAAATTAGCCGGATGTGGTAGCGCGCGCCTGTAGTTCCGGCTACTTGGAAGGCTGAGGTGGAAGGATCACCGGGACCCAGCGGGTCGAGTCTGCGGTGGCTGGGAGTGGCCACTGCACTCCAGTCTGGGTGACAGAGTGAAACTTCAACTCAAAAAAAAAAATAGTTAAACATGTCTACTTGGCCAAAGACACTGCTGAGAGAATGAAAAGACACCACCAGGCTCGGTGGCTCATCCCAGCATTTTGGGAGGCAGAAGCGAGGGAGTTGCCTGAGCCCATGGGTTTAAGACCAGTGTGGGCAACTTGACCAGACCTCATCAACACAATACATCAAAAAATTAGCCAGGCGTGGTGATACGCACCTAGAGTTCCAGCTACTTGGAAGACTGAGGCGGAAGGATCGCCAGAGCCCAGCAGGTCGAGGCTGTGGTGGCCATGAGCGCGCCCCTGCACTCCAGCCTGGGCGACAGAGTGAGACTCTGACTGAAAAAAAAAGAAAAAACTAGCCACAGACTGGGGGAGAAAAGTGCACAGAACACGTCTCGGCCAAAGCAGCAGTCCCCAGCCATTTGGGCATCAGAGATGGGTTTCGTGGATGACAATTTTTCCACGGACGTGGAGGGGTGGGGGCGGGGGACATGCGGTTCAACCTCGCTGCCCTGCCCACGTCCCTCCGTATTTGCAGCCACTCCTAGCGCTGGCATGCCCACCTCAGCTCCACCTCGGATGGCCAGGTGTTAGAGTCTCATAAGGAGCGTGCAGCCTAGACCTCTTGCAGCTGCTGTTCACAGCAGGGTACGACGCACCGCTCTGAGAATCGAGTGCCGCCGCTGGTCTGGAGGAAGACGGAGCTCAGGAGGTCCTGCGAGCGATGGGGGGAGCAGCTGTAAACAGACGCAGCTTGGCTGCTGCTCGCCTCCTGCTGTGTGGCGCCTTCCTAATAGGCCACCGACTGGGACTGGTACCCATCCATGGCCCGGGTGTTGGGGACCCCTGGGCTAAAGGACTTGTATCCAAGAGACACAAAGAACTCTTAAAACTCAATGACAACCAAACAAACACTTGATTAGGAGCAAATATAAACAGACACTTCACTAAAGAAGACAGCAAGTAAGTGTATGAAAAGACATTTGACACCCTGTGTCATCAGGGAGCTACAAATGAAGACAACCGTGAGACACCGGCCACACCTATCAGAGTGGCTAAAATCCAGCACAGACAACACCAAGTGCAGACAGGCCGTGGAGCCGCGGGGCTGCTCATGCTTTGCTGGAGGGGACTTGGGATGCAGTGGACACTGTGGAGGGCAGTTGGGTGGTATCTTACAATGCTAAGCTTGTCTTTAGTCAAGTGTTTCCAGCCTTTGTCATTATCTGCCAGGCTTCCCCAAATCAAATTTCACCTTCCAGGTTGAATGCTTTCTGGGAGCTGTAGCCTAAAGTTCCCATAGAAACCCCTGAAGGATCTAGAAGAGAAATAAACAGAATGGTTTGGTGTGTTCGATTACAGGGGAGGCATTGTCAAAGAAACAGTGAGGTTTAAAGATAAAAAGCCACGCCGGGTGCAGTGGCTCACACATGTCATCCCAGCACTTTGGGAGGCCAAGGCAAGAGGATTGCCTGAGTCCAAGGGTTCGAGACCAGCCTGAGCAACTTGGCAAGACTTCATCTACTCAAGCTAGAACTTAAGTATTCACTGCTGGAACAGAAAAATGAGCAGTACCAACCGATCAACTCACAGCTAGTGCTAGCCAATCGGCTTGGACTTAGGGCTATATAGGGCCCCAAATGGGCAACCCCTTCGGGTCTCCTCTTACTGTGGGAGCTTTTCTGTCCTCTCCATAAATCCGGCTCTCGCTTTCCGGCTGTCTGTGCCCCTCATTCCTCCTGGGCACGAGACAAGAACCCCGACCTGAGGAGCTGCAGAAGATCATCAGAGCTGAAGAACTGTGCACCCCAGAGGCTGGCTTGCTAGCTGATGGGGCCGGCTGAATCGGGAGAACAGCTAGAAGAAGGTAAGACTCCAAAGCTGAGACACTTCTGGGGGCTGCAGCACTCTTAGGGCTTCACTTGCCAGCCCGCTGGAGCCTACGCTCTGGGGGCTAGGCTTGCCAGCCCACCGAATCAGCAACACGCTCAGGGCATGGCTTGCCAGTCTTTTAGTGTCGGCACTTCCAGGGCTAGGCTTACCAGCCCCTTGAGCCGACCCACTCTGGGGCTCCACTGGCTGACCCACTGGGCTGACACTCTCAAAGCCCAGGCTGACCTGAAAAAGCTGTAACATCACCAAGCTCCACAGGCTGGTCTCGAACCCTGGGCTCTGGTCATTCTCTCGCCTCCGCCTCCCAAAGTGCTAGAATGACGGGCATGAGCCACCCTGCCCAGTTCAAATATTTAGCTTTTAAACCTTCCCGCCCGGTGGTTGAGTAGCAGGTGTCAGGGGGCTTCTTGTTTTGCTCCAGCAACCAACAGCCACATTGGGGCAACAGCTGGAGTCCTGACCTAGGCGACCAGCATCCACATCCTTCATTCTCTGGGATCCAACGTCTTCAGATGGTCCCAATGGGTGGGCTGACCGGGGCTACGGGGGAAGCACCACCTGTGTCCTCTGTGCCCTTAGTGGTGGTACCAGTCTCCTCAGTCCCCCCAGGGATGTAGGTTGCTTTTTTTTCTTTTTTGAGTCAGAGTCTCACTCTGTCTCCCAGGAAGCTGGAGGACAGCAACACACTCACAGCCACCACAGCCTCGACCTCCTGGGCTCAGGTGATCCTTCCACCTCAACCTCCCAAATAGTTGGGGCTATAGACATGTACCGCCATGCTTGGTTTTTTTTTTTTTTTTTTTGTATAGATGAGTCTTGCTATGTTGCCCAGGCTGGAGGGCAGTGACACAATCACGGCTCACCTCAGCCTTGACCTCTTGGGCTCAAGCAATCCTTTCACTTCAGCATTTCAGCCTCCCGAGTAGCTGGGACTACAGGCATGCCCCGCCACGTATGGCTAATTTTTTGATTTATTGTAGCAATGAGGTCTCACCATGTTGCCTAGGCTGGTCTCGAACTCCTGGGCTCCAGCAATCCTCCCACCTCGGCCTCCAGAGTGCTGGGACTACAGGCGTGAGCCACCAGGCCTGGCACGTGTCACTTTTGATATGCTAGGCAGACGCAGCTCTGTGGCCTCCCCGGCTTTTCCCACCAGAACAGCCCTTACCACCCAGGCCAGGGCACCCGCGTGTTCCATGTGTGCTCTTGGAACCGGGGAGCTGAGCTCTGGGGCCCACTGAGGGTTGGCGCTGAGCTAAAGTCCCAGGGGACCCCGACCTTCAGCCCCCCTGTGCTGACCGTCGGACCCCTGTGGTGTTTTGTGTCTCCAGGAGTTGGTGTCGGCTTAGAGCCAGGATCCAGGAGCCCCCCAGACCCGGCCTGCTCCCCTCCCCCAGAGCAGCCCCCCAGCACCCGGCCGCAGGACCCGCTGGGGGAAGCCGGGGGAGATGAGCCCTTGGTGTGTGGGAGGGGCCTGGGCCTGTGCTCCTCTCTGACACCATGAGCCACCAGCCAAGGCCACGGGTCTCTGTGGGCCACACACTTCTGATCACTGAGGGTCCCAGATGCCCACTCAACAGCAAACCCTGGGCCTCCTGGCAGTGCCCCATCTTCCTTGAAGGTGGCGAGCTCGAGACTGGGCACCGCCCTGGCCGGCTCTCCCCTCCCTCCTCTGTCTGCCTTGGCCCTGACGCTGACATTGGAGACATCAGAGCCCATCTCAACCCACCCTGAGCAGAGGACACCTCCGGCCCACACAGGACACCTGTGTGGGGCCTTCAGGCTGGGGCAGGACTGGCCAAGCCCCTGTGCCTTCCATCTCAGCCCTGGGCCCTAAGCCTCTCTCAGAGGCAGGGAAAATGCTGCCAGTCACCCTGACCTCTTGTGGCCCAGAGCACGTGTCCTTCGGGGACGGCTAGGGAGATCCCACATCCACTCCTGATTCCCGTCACACAGAGGGTCCCCGTGACTGCCCAGACCTGCTCACGGGAGGCCCCGTAGCCAGGGAGGAAGGATGGGGTCTGCTCGTCAGACCCAGGGCTGCCCGCCGAGGTGGCTTCCGGGCGATGGTCCCAGGCAGGCTCTCAGCTCCCTCCTGGGTCCCGGGGCCTCCAGGGCTTCTACCTCAGCCTCTTGACCCCATCCCATCTGCCCCTGCACAGCCCCCGGTGTTGCCCAAACTGCTGCCTTCACTCCGGAGGCCGAGGCTGCGTCTCAACCCAGCAGGTAAAGGCTCAGTGTCGGAGGGCGGTGCCGTCGGGCATAGCGGGCACTGCCGGCCTCTCTTTTCACGGCCCTGAGATCCCCTACCCCGTCCACCATTCCTACCCCTGAGATTTCCCCAGATCCCCCATGCCAGCCCCAGCCCAGCTGGGCCTATGCACCCAGTCAGCCCCTCTGACTCTCAGGGCCTCTGTCCCCCAAGCCCAGTCCTAATTTTTACATGCTCCACACCAGGCCGTAGGGTGGGTGTGCTTGATTCACTGTTTCCCCAGGACCAGCCCACTGGTATTCAGTAGATGTTAGGTGAATTGGCAAATGAACAGTAGTCATTTAATTCCTGTTCTGGGGGCTGGAAGTTCAAGGTTACATCCAGCTGATTCCATTCTTCCTGAGGTCTCTCTTCCTGGCTTGCAGACCACCAACTTCTTTTTTTTTTTTTGAGTCGGAGTCTCAGTCTGTCGCCCCGCCTGGAGTGCAGCGCCGCAGCCTCGACCTGCTGGGCTCCGGCGATCCTTCCGCCTCAGCCTTCCAAGTAGCCGGAATTACAGGCATGCACTACCACGCCCCGGCTGATTTTTTGA
>NW_007257404.1:84420-94091 GCF_000164805.1 Carlito syrichta | reverse complement strand
CGATCACCTCCCAAATACCCACCTCCTAACCCATGTCTTTGTGGGGGGGGGGGCACAATTCAGTTCATAGGAGATGCTGACTGCAAATCCATCTTCCAAAACCTGCTCCCACCCTGCTCCTCTCTCTGCTTCAAGACCCTCCACAGCCCCAGGCCCCTCCCGAGGGTCCCTGCCCTGCCACAGAGAAAGAAGGGGCCTGACCACAGACCTTGGCCCCATTCCCGCATGTTGGGGTCTAGCCTGTGTGGAGACGGGCAGCCATCGCTGATGAAGCTTCCAGGCTCCTACGGGAGGGGACATGGCAGGCTTCCTGGCATCAGGGGCCAACGGCAGCCTTTCTCATTGAGGGTTTTCCTCACCATGGGTTCAAATAAAACACTCTGGCCGGCCTCAGTGGCTCAGCCTGTCATCCCAGCACTTTGGGAGACTCAGGAGAGTGGATTGTCTGAGCCTGTGGGTTCGAGACCAGCCTGGGCCACTTGGCGAGACCTCGTCTCTACAATAAATCAAAAATTAGCCAGGTACAGTAGTGAGCACCTGTAGTTCCTGCTACTTGGAAGGCAGAGGCAGAAGGATTGCCGGAGCCCACCCAGTAGGTCGATGCTGGAGTGGCCGTGAGCATGCCACTGCACTCCAGCCTGGGTGATACAGTGAGACCCCAAATAAAAAATTAAAAATAAAAATAAATAAATAAATAAACTAAAATACATTGGCCAGGCACGGGGGCTCACACCTGTCACCCTAGCACTTTGGGAGGCCAAGGCAGGAGGATCGCTTTAGCCCAAGAGTCCAAGACGAGCCCGGGCAACTTAGCAAGACCTCATCTCTACCAAAAATAAAAATATTAGCCAAGTATGATGGTGTGCACCTGCAGTCCTGGCTGCTTGGGAGGCTGAGGCAGAAGGATCACCTGAGCCCAGGAGGTTGAGGCTGCAGTGAGCTGTGAGCATGCTACTGCACTCCAGCCTGGGCGACAGAGTGAGACTCCAACTCAAAAAAAAAACATGCTAGCCAGGCATGGGGGCTCAAACCTGCCATCCCAGCACTTTGGAAGGCCAAGGCAGGAGATCTCTTTAGCCCAAGGGTCCAAGACGAGCCTGGGCAACTTAGCAAGACTTCATCTCTACCAAAAATAATAAAAAATTAGCCGAGTATGGTGGTGTGCACCTGCAGTCCCAGCTGCTTGGGAGACTGAGGCAGAAGGATCACCTGAGCCCAGGAGGTCGAGGCTGTAGTGAGCTGTGAGCATGCCACTGCACTCCAGCCTGAGCGACAGAGTGAAACTCCAACTCTAAACAAACAAACAAACATACAAATAAATAAAAACACACTGGCCAGGCATGGGGCTCAAACCTGTCATTCCAACACTTTGGGAGGCTGAGGTGGGAGGATCGCTTCAGCCCAAGAATCCAAGACTAGCCTGGGAAACATAGAAAGACCTCATCTCTACCAAAAATCAAAGCATTAGCTGAGTATGGTGGTGTGCACCTGCAGTCCCTGCTGCTTGGGAGGCTGAGGCAGAAGGAGTGCCTGAGCCCAGGAGGTCGAGGCTGCAGTGAGCTGTGAGCATGCCGCTGCACTCCAACCTGGGTGACAGAGTGAGACACTGGTTTTAAAAATAAAAAAAATAAAAACAAACCATGCTGACCACTGGGAGCAGGGCTGGGAACGTCGACCCTGGAGGCTGCACGGGGGCCTGGGGAGTTTGGGCGGGAGGGTCTGGTCCACACTCCTCCGCCAGCCGGCAGGACGAGGCCTGGGCCCAGGGCTGGGGTGGCCAGCCCGTCCCCTTGCCCCCATGGGGAAGCCCCAGGAGGTGTGAGGAGCCCCGGGGGGCACACTGAAGATATCCAGCTCAGACCCAGGCCTGGGGTGATCGGGAAGGGGGAGCTACCCAGGAGGGCCGGGACCAGCTCCCAGGGGTGTCTGGGCAGAGGGCAGAGGGCAGAGGCAGGGCCCTGGCATGGCCCCGTTGGTCCTGTGTGGTCAGGCCGGTGACATGGGTTCGAAGGCCAGGCGCTCACAGGTGGTCCACGTGTGCCAGGTGACACAAGCTGGCCTTCCTGCTGGCAGGGGCCGTGACACTGCCCTGCCACGCCCACAAGAGCCCCGACAGGGCCAGGCACAGCCGCCCCCAAGGCTTCTGGCCTCGGAGCCTGCTGTTCATCTCGGAGGGGGAATGAAAGGAGGTTCTCTCAGGCTCCCTCCTCAGTGCTCTTTGGAGGGGAGAGGCTGCCTCCTCCTGGCCGGGAAACAGCGTCCCAGGGAAGGAAACTGCTTCCTGGCCAAAGTCCCACCCTACCAGATGGCCAGAGGCAGCTCCCCAGGGAAACTGAGGCAGCAGGAGCAATTGGGGAGGTGGGCAAATAAACCATTTCATGAACGGGTGGGAGATGGGAGGAGGGTGGGTGGGTGGGTGAGCGGGAAGGTGAACAGTGTGGGTGGCATTACCGAGAGCGCGGAGAGGGCGTCAGGGATCTACCTGGGGCACTCAGGAGTCCAGGCTTGGAGGGCAGGTGGACCAGGGCTGGCCCCACAGTGCCTCCTCCCCGCCCCCACGTCTCGAGACCCACTGAGGACACGGACAAAATGACGCTTCTAAATGGAATTTCATTCTTACACCAGTTCTAGGTTGCCAAGACAGCTCAGGGGGTTCCCAGGCCCACCCCGATGTGCCTTCATCGAAGGCAAGGAAAAAACACTTGCAGCTGGGCATGGTGGCTCGCGCCTGTCATCCCAGCCCTTTGGGAGGCCGAGGTGCGTGGATTGCCTGAGCCCGCGGGTTCGAGACCAGCTTGGGCAACTTGGCGAGACCTCGTTGCGACAATAAATAAAAAAATTAGCCAGGTGTGGTGGCACACGCCTGTGGTCCCAGCTACTTGGAAGGCTGAGGCGGAAGGATCGCCTGCGCCCAGCAGGTCGAGGCTGCGGTGGCTGTGAGCGTGCCCCTGCGCCCCAGCCTGGTGACAGAGTGAGACCCTGACTCAAAAAACAAACAAACAAACAAAAAGCAGATGCCATGTCTCCTACTGTTTGCTCACCACACGGGGCACCGTGCCACCAGATATGGGGGTCCCCACAAGCAGGCAGCTGTCCGGCGGCAGACGCCGGTGGGGTCTGCGGGGAAGTAGCACATTCCACAGACCCAGCCCACCACTGCCCTCCACCGCCACTTCTGATGCCAGCCACAAGCCCTGGGCCGTGGCTTGTGCTTCTGACCAACCAGCTCTAATCAGGGCTCCCCTGACTCCCTCTTGGACTTGATCGATGTGCCAGGGTGGCCTCCAGGACTCAGGGAAACACCTCCGTTGACCCACTGATGATCTAGGATGTGGCAAAGATGTGGGTGAACAGCAGACGGGGAGAAGTGTCCGGCCCGGGGTGGGAGGTGGAGCCCGGACCCTGTCCTCTTGGGGCCTCCTTGGAGGCTTCGTGATATGGGCTGATGGGTTACATCATCGGCCACGGGTGATGACCCGACCCTTCACGCCTCTCTCCTGGGAGCAGGGTCAAGTGTCCCTTGTCTTCCCAGTGAGCAGTGGAGGCTACCAGAGGAGGGCGGCAGCCTCCAGTCTCCTTGTCAGCAACAAAGTCGCCTTCACCACCCCAGAGAGTCCCCGGAAGCCAGGAGTCATGCACAGGGCCACAGGGACCCAGGACAGACTTCTCGACGTTGCATCCACCTCCTCCTCGGTGAGGGGCATTCGTCAGCACTAGCCAGCCGGTATCCACACATCATTATTTTTATTATTATTTGTATTTATTTATTGTTGTAGAGATGGGGGTCTCACTATGCTGCCCAGGCTGGTTTTGAACTCCTGACCCCGAGTAACCCTCCTCCCACATCGGCCTCCCAAAGTGTTGGGAATACAGGTGTGAGCCACTGCGCCCAGCAACACATCCTAATTAACTAAGCCCACCCTTGATCCTGAGTTCCTGGGTTTCCCCCGCTGCCTTTTTCTGTCCCCAGCCCCCTCCAGCATCCCACATGACACCAGGTGGCCCTGTCTCCTCGGGCTCCTCCGGGCTGTGACAGCCTCTCACACCTCCTTGCCTCTGGTGACCTGGACAGCTTCGAGGAGGGCAGGTCAGGGCTGCTGGCGGACGCCCCTGACGGCGATGTGTCTGGGGCTTTCCTCGCGATTCGGCTGGAGCTCTGGGTCTGGGGGTGGAAAGCCCAGGGGGAAGAGCCGGTCTTGTCACAGCGCATCGAGGACACACACCGTCACGTGACCTGTCGCGGCTGGTGTCCCCTGAGCCGCCTGCTGGGGCCGCGCCCGACTGTGTCAATCGTGAAGTTGCGCTCACGGTCCCTTCCCCACGCCACGTGCAGCCACAGGAGTGCTGGAGATCTATGGGGACACCTGCCTCCTCTCCCTCACCGGCTTATATATTCATTCATTCATTCCCTCATTCATCCATTCATTCATATGAGGTGCGAGCCACCACGCCCCTGCAGCACATCCTAATGAACTAAGCCCACATTTGACCCCGATTTCTGGGGTTTCCCCCACTGTCTTTTTCCTTTCCCCAGCCCCTCCACCATCCCAAGTGACACCGGAGTGGAGCTGGGGTGTCTATTTGGGGCTGTGGGCTAAGATCCAACATGATGTGTCTCACAGTTTTCCGGCTTTGGCCTTTGGAGCCTGTGAAGTTCGATCCAAAACTATTTTTGGTCAATCCGTGAATTGTCAGATGAGAGAGGGAGAGAGAGGACACAGGAAGTCCCTGGGGGTAAACACCATCCGACACCCAAGCCTGACACCTTCCTAGAAAGTAAAGAGAGGTTCAAGACACGCCTGGGCAACTTGGTGAGCCCTCGTCTCTACAATAAATCAAAAAATCAGCCGGGCGTGGTAGCACGCACCTGTAATTCCGGCTACTCGGAAAGGCTGAGGCGGAGGGATCGCCGGAGCCCAGGAGGCGAGGCTGCGGTGGCCGGGAGAGGCCACTGCACTCCAGTCTGGGCGACAGAGTGAGACTCCGACTCAAAAAAAAAGAGGGCTGCATGGGTCAGCTTGCAGTGGGCAATGGGCCTGACCCTCAGGACGGGGTCCGTGGCGGGGGTTGGCGTGCGTGGCGGGGTCTGTGGCAGGGGGCGGGGGCCCTGTCCCCCTGGCCCGGCCTTATTAGAGGGCCTTCCTGGCTTCCATGGGCCAGCACTGCCTTTCAGTGGGGGTGGGCGGCCACCCCAGCACGCCAGGGAGGGCGGGCTGGCGTGGGGGCGGCGACAGGCCGTGGCTTTCCCTCAACAGACACGTCCTCTTGCAGGGGGGAGCGTTGGGCTGGAGGCATGGGGCTCGGCAGAGGGGCGAGGACTCACCGGGCTCCCGCCACGGTGGGCTGGAGGGCCCAGGACAAGGGGCTGTGGCCCGATCTGGCCTCCAGAGGGCCGGCCTGGGCCTCCTGCCTGCCCGCCAGGAGGCTCGGTGCCACTTGGAGACAAGGAGTAGGAGCACTGGGCAGAGTCTTGGTTCCCAGGCCCGCCCCCCGCCCCCACAGTGCTCCAGGCGGGTGCAGGAGTGCCCGGGTGGGAGGTGGATGCCCTGGGCCCCTCACTGCCTCCTCGGAGGCCTCCTGGACCTGCCTTTCTCTGCAAGGCTGGAGAAGAACAGTCCCAGGGCCAGGCAGGCACAGCCGTGAGGGACTCCTCTCCCTTAGAGGGGCCAGGCCGGCCACCCCACAACATGGGCGTGACATCCCTCCACCCAGAGCCTTCATTTCTGCTGCCTGCTGCCCTGGCCCAGCCAGGGCCACACCAGAGCTGGGCCCAGGCCCTCCCCCCAGGTGATGTCCGAGTCCAAGACTCCCATGGGTCCCCACAGGCTCAGGGCAGGGGATTCCTGGGCGTCAAAGCTGCGGAGGGGCTGCCTGGGGGTGCCGGCATGGACCAGGGCTCCTGACGGCCCCCACTCCCCGACAGAGGGAGAGAGGAGGTGGCCGTGCAGTCCTCTCCAGCAACAGTCTTCCTGCGCTGAGAGGGCAGCCCAGTCACCTTCCAACAGTAACGCCAGCCTTGTTCTAGCAGGGCAGACCCAGGGCCCAGTTCCAGTGGCTTCTAGCAGGCCTGCGGGGCGCCCTTCTCCCCTGTCAGGTGCCGAGCGTCGTGGAGGGCCTCACATGACGAGATGCAGAAAGAGACAGTGCCAGCCCCGAGGGGAGAGCTGGACACAAGCGGCCCCACCCACCCCTCAGCCCTAAGCACCCAGAGTGTCACCGCGTCTGGCCAGATGTGCGTTTCCACCAAGCCTCCCCAGAGACCCCACACGTGTGGGAGTGAGGCCCAGCCTCCGCCTGTGGCCCCCAAGACGGCTTTATTCCCATTTGTGCCTCTGAGGCTTTAAAAACGGAATCACTGACCGGGCTCGGTGGCTCAGCCTGTCATCCCAGCACTTTGGGAGGCTGAGCAGAGTGGATTGCCTGAGCCCGTGGGTTCAAGACCAACCCAGGCAACATGGCGAGACCCCATCTCTACAATAAATAAAAATGAAAAAAAGAGAAAAAACTAGCTGGGTGTGGTAGCGCGCACCTGTATTTCCAGCTACTCGGAAGGCTGAGGTGGAAGGATCGCTGGAGCCCAGCAGGTCGATGCCGGGGTGGCCATAAGCGTGCCGCTGCCCTCCAGCCTGGGTGGCAGAGGGAGACTCTGACTCAAAAAAAAAAAGAAAAGAGAAAAATGGAATCTCCTTTCCTAAATGTGGCTGCCATAGGCCGTCTCCAACCATGCTTCACAGAACACCATCATCCCAGCCTTTCCGTTAGACACAGTGTCCCGGCTTCCTCCTGGGTCCCCCCTGGCCAGCTCCCACCTATGCACCCCCACGACAGGGCACTCACTCCCCCCAGGCGCCTACCCACCCTACCCAGCCGCTGACGCCCCACCCCGTGCCATCCCCTGGGGCCCCACCAAGAACAATGCCATGCCCTCCTGGGAGCCAATGCCTGGGTGCCGCCGCCCCTCCCCTTCCTGCCTGTCCTTCCTCTGGGCACCCAGCGGCTCAGTCCTAGGGACATGTTGACAAGCGGACAGAGGGCGGGTGCAGCCACGTCCTGGGCGGGTACCTGCGGTCTGAAGCCCTGCCCAGCTGGAAACCGCAAAGACAGCGGTGGGGACGGGTGAGGGAGGGAGGAGAGGAACGGAGAGGGCCACCATGGGGCCTTGGAGTCGAGTCAGGGCGGCCAAATGTCAGATGCTGGTCACTGGCTTCTTTGTCTTGGTAACAGGCAGGCTGGGCGGCAGGGGAGGGAGAGGGCGGTGGGTGGGGTGGGCAGGGGCGAGGGTGGCAGGGCTGGCTCAGGCCTCTAGCACGGTGGTGACCCGTCCCCCCACGCGCACACACGCTCCAGCCCTGCTGTCCCAACCCTGCCCCTGCAGCCGTGTGCCTGCGGTGCCTGGCGGCCCGCGGTGACCGTTTGGGTGTGTGGTGGTGACCCCTTGGACACGTGGCCCTGAGGGCAGCGTTTGTCTCCCGAGCGGCAGTGCAGGCCTGGAGGAGGCCTGATGGTGCCAGGGCTATGGGCAGGGGGTGAGCTGGGATGGAGGGCGCTGGCAGTGGGGTCCAAGGCTCTCCCCCGTTATGGCCCTGTGGGGTGCTCTCACAGGATGGGACCCGCCCCGCTGTGTAGACGGAAGGACCTGAGATCCAGGTCCTCAGGGAAGCTGGGGAGCGGGTGTGAGAGTGTGCTTATCCATGTATCTGTGTGAGCATGTGTGCATGAGTGTGTGCATGTGTGTGTGGTGGGGTGTCTAGGGTGACGGCCCTCCGAGGCCCCCCCAGAAACACCCGCAGGCTGTCTCCTAGGAGACCAGGAAACTAGAGGGCCCAGCCCAGGGGGCCAGAAGCCCGCCCCTGCCCCCTCCAGCCCATGGTCCCACACCACGTCTGCCCTGTCTCCAGCTGCTGGGCCTCTGCGTGGCCACCGTGTCGGGGCTCACCTACTTTGGGGCCCACTTTGCCGTCATCAGCCGCGCGTCCCTGGAGAGGAACCCCTACGAGGCCATGCACCGTGGGGGTAGGTGGGGCTGGGCTGGTGCCTGGGAGGGGCTCAGTCGGAGGGGCCGGATCGGGGGTGAGGTCCACAGTGGGAGCCCTGGGCAGGGACGGGTGGTCAGGCAGGGAAGGGCCGCCCTGGAGTCCTGGCTCCCCTGGGTAGAGCCTGGGGGTCTGGGCCACAGCCGGGTGCTCCTGCCTGGGGTCCCCAGCCCCACAGGAACTTGGGGACACTGGGGTAGGCCTGGCAGGGTCCAGGCCAGCTCTGCAGTCAGAGCTCAGCCTGAATCAGGGGCTGCTGTGGCTGGCCCGGGCTCAGTGGGTCTGTAGAAGGGGCTGGCGTATTGCTGACGTCTCGCTGAGTGCCAGGGACGGGCAGGACCGAGATGCAGCACTGATGCATCCCGAGTTCAGAGGGCAGAGAATGCCAGGGTCACCTGGGGCTGGAGGAGGAAGGGAGCCAGAGGATGCTGGAGCCACACCAGCCAGGGCACTCAGGATCTCCCACCTGGGCAGCCAGGACCCCTCACCTGAAAGGCCAGGACCCCTCACCTGGACAGCTGGAGACCTCTCACCTGGGCAGCCAGGACCCCTGCAGCCCAGTGGGCGGGCACGGGGATGCAGAGGACCACAGGTCAGGGCTGCGGGACGCAGCCCCGGGCCCCTTGCTGCCTGAGAAGCCACTGCTCTTCCCCAAATCCCAGGGCTGAGGCCTCCCTGGAGGAGGAAGCCTGGGGCCCAAGTCCGGACTGATAAGATGACAGCTCCACTAGGGCCAGTTGTCACTAGGTCATGAGGACAGAGGACATGTGGCTTCAGAGATAGGCCCAGAGGCAGAAGGGGGGAGGGGAGGGGGAAGTGGGAGAGCCGGTGGCCCCAGGCCGAATTCCTGCCTCCCTACTTCCCCGGAGGGTCAGTGGGGGAGGGGGATCCCACCTGTCTGGTGGGGAGACGGCCCATTCGGAGCCTCCCGGAAGCCCAGTGCCGCTCCCGTGACCCCGAGTGGGACGTCAGACCTGGGCTCCGTGCACTCGGGCCTGTCCCGGCCCCTCACGTCCCGCGTGTCTTTCAGCCTTCCTCGTGGGGGTCAGCCTGGGAGGGCTCCTGGCCCTGGGGGCCGTGCTGAGCGCCGCAGCCGCGGTGAGGGAAGCCCAGGGCCTCATGGCCGGGGTGAGTTTTGCCCCCAGACACCCCCACGCCCCCGGAGCAAGTAAAGGGAGCCCCTGAGTGTCTAGGGAGAAACAGAGGCCCAAGGGAGGGAGAACGACCGTGACCATCCAGCTGGAGGGCCAGGACCTGGGCAGCCGGGACTCCTCGCCTGAAGACCCAGGACCCCTCCCTAGGGCCCTTTGCCAGCCGCCATCCACACACCCTATAAGCGCTTCTAGAGCCCTGGAAGGCAGAGCCGGCCTGACTGTCCTGGGAGCCATTGCCGAAGGCCCCAGGGGCTCTGTTCTGTCCCAGCCTGCTCTGGAGATGAGTTTGGGTGAATCCACTCCTGCTGGGAGGAGATCAGGTGAGGGATAGCCCCTGGCCAGGCCTCCTGCCCAGGCCTCTCTGAGCAGCATGCCCTCCCTCCCAGCCCCGCCGAGCTCCAGGCCTGAGCTCCCCCAGGCCCTCCGCCTCAGCCCATAGAGGGGCCCCGTGTGGTCTCACACCTCCTCCCCCACCAGGGCTCCC
>NW_007257404.1:83121-84400 GCF_000164805.1 Carlito syrichta | reverse complement strand
CCAGGGCTCCCCCTTGGTCCCCACGGCCCTCAGTGGTCACCCGGACTCTGCCTGCCGGCGGCCTCCCCTCAGCCAGGAGGCCCCTCAGGGCCGTGTCAGGGGTCTCTCCCTTGAGCTGGGGCGGCTTCTCCCTGGGTGCTTCCTCCCCACCCTCCCCTCTGGCGTTCTCTCCTCCACCCCACTGCTCCTGGAGACCCCCACCCCTGCCCACGAGTGACTCATGGGGTCGAAACCCTCAGGAGTCTGTGCTGGGGGCTTTGCTCCCTGTGTGTCCTGCGAGTCTGGGGCACTGCGGAAGTCCCTGAGGGCAGGACCTCCTGGGTCCCCAAGGCTGCCAGGATTCTCCGCCCAGGCTTCAAGTTCAGCGAATGCTGTTGACTGACTCCTGGTTGGTCCCTGTCTCCAAGGATAGGGACAGAGTCACCCCTTGGAGCTGTTGCCGGGCCGGCCAGTCCTGGATGGGCCCAGAGGGAGCAGAGCAGGGCCCAGCAGCTCCGGCCCCAATTGGAAACCCCCTCTGGGGATGGGACCACGGGCAGGAGAGTGCTGGCCCCGCCGGAGTGGGCACCAGAGTCCCAGCCTGTGCCATCCGGCTTCAGCAGGGTGGGAAGCCGCGGGGGCATGGCAGGGCCGGTGGGCTGTCCCCCAGAGGGCGTGTGATCTGCGGAGGGACACCTGGATGGACGGCAAGGTGGGCGGCAGGCCCAAGCCTGGGGGTCCAGGGCGCAAAGCCTGAAAAGCTTGTGCTGGGTCTGCAGTGCTGGCCACCAGGGGGCACCATAGCTCTGAGATCAAGGCCGCACCCATGGAAGGCAGAGCCGCCGGGCTCACAGCCCAGCACAGCACAGGCCTTCCTGAGCCCACCTTGCCCTGCACACCTTGTCCTGGGCGGGCGAACTCCAGCACAGCCCTGAGCCCCAGGGCCCTCAGGTCCGACCTGGGTGGGGCACCCGGCGTGCCCACAGCTGGGGCGCGGGGAGATCCCCCCAAGACACCTGCTCCCTGGAGCTGCATGCAGGTGTGTGAGTGGATGTGCGTGCACGTGTATCCATGTGCCTGTGTATGTGTGCCCCTGAGCGTGTGCCCGAGCAGGCGGTGGGCCTGTGCCTGTCAAGTGTGTGCCTGTGTGTGCAGCCCTGTGGGCCCGGGGGGCCGCCAAGCGGGTGTGGTGTCGGCGTGCTGCGCCTGGCCCGTCTGCGTGCGTCTCCACGAGCACGTAGGAAGGGGCCAGAGATGGGAGCAGGCCGAGGAGAGACATTTTTCCAGCTGCCAGCCGGTC
>NW_007257404.1:82604-82944 GCF_000164805.1 Carlito syrichta | reverse complement strand
CCCAGCACAGGAAATGAAAGGCTCTCGGGCAGGCGAGGGAGCAGCTGGCAGCCCAAGGCAGCCCCTGTCGCTGTTTACTCATCTGTCTTGTCTCCATTTAGAAGGACCTGAGAGAAGACGGCCAGAGCCTGGCCTTCCCCAGCCCGCTGGGATAGGGGAGGTCTGGGGAGGCCTGTCCGCTCCGCTGCCAGGATCCTCTCTGCAAGGAGGCGGGGAGAGGGGGAGGGAGGGAGGAAGTGGGGAGAGAAGAAGTTGGAGGGGGGTGGAGGGCGAAGGGGGAGGGAGAGAGGAAGGGGAGGGAGGAGAGAAGACAAAGAGGGGAGGGAGGAGGGGAGGGGAG
>NW_007257404.1:81209-82427 GCF_000164805.1 Carlito syrichta | reverse complement strand
GGGGGCCGGGGGAGGCGCCGCGCTCTTCCCACACGCCCCCGCGCAGCAGCTCTCAGGCTGGACGGCCAGCGTCCTTGGGGCCCCCTCCCTCATCCCTGGGCGTCCACTCTCCTGGGTGTCATCCCGAGAGGCCCCTGGGTGGGGAGAGCTGGACAGCCCGGGGGGCGCGCTATGACACTGCCTGCAGAGCGGGGGCGCACAGGGCTGACGGCTCCCCCAGGGCCCAGCACCCCTGGGCGGATTGAGCGGCCAGAGGGGCATCAGAGCTCCAGGAGGGCTGGGCCGGAGACCCAGGGCCTCGGGTGACCAGCATGAGTGGGGTGAGGGACAGCCCCGGGGTCCAGGCGTGCTGGGGCTCCCGTGGGTGTCCAAGGACCAGAGCCCTGCTCGAGAGACAGACAAGGTGCTTGGTGGATGTTCCTACCAGAGGGTCCCCGTCTCCAGGACTGGGGCAAGAGCATGGTCACCAGAGAGGGGACAGCGGCTGACTGGGGCCACAGGGACCCAGGCTGCGGTGTGAGGAGAAGGGAGGCTGGCTCAGCTCCCAGGGGAGGGCACACCATCCAGGATCCCGGGGTGCCACACCCTCCCCTCCCCCATCCCCCCAGAGGGCCTGCCCACAGTCTTCTCACCAGTCAAGTCACCCCCAGGCTCAGGTGTTTGAGCAAACAAAGCAAAACAAAAGAACCCACAGCGCCCGGCACTTTGGGAGGTCGAGGCAGGAGGATGGCCTGAGCCCAAGAGTTCGTTGGAGACAAGCCCGGGCAACATAGCAAAACCTTGTTGCTACAAAAAATTCAAAAATGAGCCCGGTGTGGTGGCACACGCCTATAGTTCCAGCTACAGGGAGGCTGAGGCAGAAGGATCACCCGAGCCCAGGAGACTGAGGCTGCAGCGAACGGCGATCATGCCACTGCACTCCAGCCCGGACGACAGTGAGACCCCAGCACCGCCACCCCCCATGATCCCCCACCCTGTGTGGGAGCGGCCACTTCTCCTGCCTTAAAGATGGCGTTTTCCCTCCCAGACGCTTGGGTGCAGGGTCAGGGCCTCTCCGGGGATCAGCCTAGGCGAGCTGGGGCCACCATCGTCCCAGGGACGACCCGTCCTCCCTGCTGCAGGGATAGAAAAGGAATTTCAGGCCGGACTAGCTGGCTCAGCCTGTAATCCCGCGCCTTTGGGAGGCTGAGGTGAGTGAATTGCCTGAGTCCGCGGGTT
>NW_007257404.1:73095-81189 GCF_000164805.1 Carlito syrichta | reverse complement strand
AGTGAGACTCCAACTCAAAAAAAAAAAAAAAAAAAGGAATTTCAGAAAAGGGCCAGAAGAGGGGGTGGGAAGGGGACTATGGAGCCCATGTGCCCAACTGCAGTCTCCCCACTGGCCAAGTTGCCCTCCCAGGCGGTGGAGCGACAGGGCCCAAACCCCGGCCCCCCCACTGGCCATGCAGTGACCGCCTTCCTCTGCCCCCAGGCCTTCCTGTGCTTTGCGCTGGCCTTCTGTGCCCTGGTGCAGGTGCTCTTCTGGAAATTCCACAACCCCACCCAGGTGAGCACCAACTGCACCCTACCCTCAGCCTGCAGGGGGGTCCCAGGGTGGGAGGACGGGGTGTGTATGTGTGTGTGAAGGTCGCCCAGGCTCCATGCTCCTGCTGGGCGGGAGGGACACCCCCACCTGGGGACATTCTCTGCTCAGGTGTTGGTGGTGGCCGGGCGTGCAGAGGCCAGAGCCTGCTGGCGGGCAAGGGGGCAGCTCCCTAGGGAGGGTCAGAGCCACCAGCTTTTCTTCCTGTGGGAAAGAGAGGTCTTAGCTTGGCCCGAGAGATTGATTGGCGGGGATAGAATGTTCCAGAAAACTCACGAAGAGAGACCAGGCTCCCATGGCCTGGTGGGCCCGGTGACGCCATGTGGGAGCCATCAGCAACCATTCTTTCCTCCTGGACACTGACCTCTCTGTAGAAGGGGCCCACCCTGGTGACCCCTCAGGGCAGGGTCAGAGGGTGTCGCTGAAAGACTGGCGGCCTTCCTCGTTCCCGCCAGAGCCCAGACCCAGGCAGGGGCCCTGGGACAGCCTGGGAGGCCCAGGGGAGGGCCGCCGGCAGTGTCAGAGCACCGAGGAGCCCCATGGACAACAGCAGATGACTTCTTGGGGTGCCGGTGGCCCCAAACGTCTGGCTGCCCAGCCCCCCCTCGCCCCACACGGGCGCAGAGGCCGGCAGACAGCAGCTGGGTCGGGCATCCGGGCCTGGCCCTCCGGCCGAGCCCTGCTGTGTGTTTTTGCGCTGGCACCGAGGTGAGCTGGGCACCAGGACGCTGGCAGGCCTGAGTGCGGTGGTCACCCCTTGGTTTGCAGATGGAGGGACTTGGGCCCTGGGGGACGGTGCCAGGGCTGGAGGGTTCTCTGTCTGAAGTCGCCATCTCGTCCGTCCTCCCTGCCCAAGGCTGGCCCCCTGCACGCATTCACCCCCCCCACCATCATTTGGGGTCACTCACCGGAAAGCGGTGAGAAGACACCATTTCCTCTGGCCCAGTGGTATCCGGGACGGGGTCAGGTCCCCACCAGGTGACTGGCTGTGGGTCTGGTCCAGCAGTCCTGCAGGGAGACGGTGGGCTGGGTCAGCTTGTCAGCCTCATGTTTCCTGTCTACCGAGGGGCAGTCTGGCCCATTCAAGGTCGGGGTCATAGCATGGGTGGCCAGGGCCAAGTCGGCTGCCAGGGTGCCCAGGCTCGTCTGGGGCGGCCGTAGTCCAGGTATACAGCGCTGGGCCCAGGCCTCATGGTTCTGGAGGGGTTTGGGTCGTGCCGGGACGGAATCCAGCTGGGGCCTGCTCTCTGGTGGCTCCCAGCCGGGCCACTTCCCCAGCCTGTCCCAGCCCCACGGCCCATCCCCGACCCAAACTGTCCTCGCCTGGCCTGAGCTCCCGTGTGGCCTTCAGGGGTTAGTTCCCAGGGCCCTGCCTGACCCCAGGACGGAAGAGGTTCCCTGGCCCCGTGGGCCCCGTCTGTCCCTCCCAGAGGCTGTTGACTCCTAGCACGGTCTGTCAGGCCAGCTGGGCATGGAGGTGGCCTGGGCAGAGGGGCTTTGATTTAAGTGAGGCTCTCGGAGGGCCCTCGGGCAAGCCACTGAAGCTCCCTGGGCCTCGGCTGTCCCTGAAAGGAATGCCAAGATCCCTGCCCGCGGGGCTTCTGCAGGGCGGGAAGGAGCCAGAGCGTGGGGAGACGTGGCCAGACACCACGTGTCCAGTCGGTCTTCCGTCACGTGGGACCAGTCCAGAGCTGTCCTGTGCTGACAGACCGGGTGGGGCTGGCCCCAGGATACTGGCCCCGCAGGAGGGGCTGCTGCGTCTCACCCCACCCTCCGCCATCAGATCCCACCAGAGCCAAATGGGTTTCAACCTGAACACCCGTCCTGGGGTAGCCCAGCTGTGACAAAGGCCACCGGGACCAAACTGAGGGGACCTGGGATCCAGAGCCTGGGACCCGGCCAGGCAGGTTCACCCCCATGCCCTCTGCACCCCACTCCCTGAGGGACCCCCTAAGATATCCTGACACACAGGGTCCCGGGAAGAGGCAAGGGACTGGACACGCTCCCTCAACCAGGAGGAGTAAGAGAGATGCCCCTGTCCCTCCCCGGGGCGTCCCTGCTCACAGGGTTTCCCAGCTGCCACCATCCCGGGATGCTTGGCTGGGAGGTGAGGCCAGGCCACCCAGGCCGAGCACGAAGCTCGAGGACTATTAATTACGCTGTCCCGGAGACCCAAGAGCCACTTTGCCGCAAGCGCCCGCCGCTCCCTCAAGTCTGTACGTCGGGAAATGGATGGCCTGGCTCTCCTTAATAATTCATGCTGGGATTAAGTACAGCCGTATGGGGAGTGGCAGGATGTGGTGTGTCCCCACAGTTCTTTGCGATCAGCCCTGGCCCCTGGAGGCCACCTCCCTCCCGGGGTCCTCTGGCCGCCGTGAGGGCCCGGCCCAGAGCCGGCGCTCGACCTTTGGGGCTGACCGCTGACCCCTTGCAGTGCCCGCAGTGTCCCTCACTGGTGCCCCAGGGCCCCGCTCTGGCATCTGAGCTGGCCCGTTCTGCAGGTACAGGGTGGAGGTCGCCAAGCCCGGGATGAGCTGGTCGTAGGGACTCCCCAGAGCTCGGGCTTTGGCCCGTGTAGGAGCCTGTGATGTGCTTCCAGCACCCCGGGAGCCTCTCACCAGCCCTGTTCTCCAGTCCTGGCCCCAGGGGCGGGGCTCAGCGCCCCAGCCCCCAGCAGGGAGCCCCCAGCCCAGTCCCCGTGTCCTTGTGAGAAACTCAGGCCTCGGGCTCCCACGGAGACCCCCGAATCTGGACATGGGGGCAGACAGAGAAGCGTCACCTAGCAGCCCAGGCCCAGGGGGGCGGGTCCAGCTGGGGCCCCCAGGCCTCCCATGTCAAGCTGTGGGGTTCAGGCAGGAGCTCATTCTGTGAGCTCTGCTTCCTGGGTTGTGGGGGAACACCCGGCACAAACACAGAGCAGACCCCTCTGCTTCTCCCGTCGATGCTGCAGGAATGACCAGGACCTGCACAGAGCCCTGGAGGCGCTCAGGGCTTCCCTGGGCCGTGGAAGGGGTTGAGGGGGCGCCAGGAGGGGTGATCCCCAGGCCAGTGGCGCCAGGCCCCCTGCCTCTACCTGGACCTCCTCCCATGGGGACACAATGTCCATTTCACAGTCAAGGACACGGAGGCTGAGCGAGGGGCCCAGGCCGGACCTGAGAGCAGCGTGGTCAGCTTGGTGCCTGCGGTCTGGGTGCTGCGCACCTCCCAAGGCTGGGGAGGACGAGGCCGTCTGAGCTGGGGATGACGCACGGAAGGACGTCTGACTCCTGTCAGCCATTGAGGGGGCGGGACTCTTTGGTGCCAGGAGCCGAGTCTGGCCCGGACGGTCCATCTGGCTCCTCTCAGGGCGTCTGGGCTTGGGCGGGGCTGGCTGAGAGCCCTGCAGGCCGCCGACAGGGCCTGCCGCGGGGCCTGGGCCACACGATGAGGGCCAGGGATGGCCGCCCTTCCCTTCTGAAGGCCAGGCGTAAGTGGCTGGGGAGGCCTGGGTCTTCCATTCACCCCAGCCTCAGGGCAGCCCCTGAGCACACCTGAGTATGCCCCAGCTGTCCCCATGACACAAGGGAGGAGGCAGGGAGGCCTCAGGGCCTCTGAAGCAGGAAGGAGGCACCAGAGGGTGGGGAGCTCAAAAGGGGCCCTGCCCTGCGCCAGGAAACCAGTGACTCCCGGAGCAGTCCAGGCAGGCTTCCTGGAGGAGGCGCGATTCCAGTCTGTGTCAGGAAGAGGTGTGACTTGGCAAAGGAGGACATACTGGTTGGAGCTTGGCAAAGTCAAGGGAGGGCAGGGACGTGCGGTCCAGGGGACATCGGGATGCGGAGCTAAGGTAGCCTCCAACCAGGCCCTGCACCACCCTCCTTCCCATTCCCCTCCCCCGCGGCTTTGGCCACCGAGATCTGGCGCCAGGTGCCCAAAGGTCAAAGTCTCTGCTGCGAGCCCAGCCGGCTGGGCTTCCAGAAGGCGGTAGGGTGGTTCTAGGGAGACACCTTGGGCGCCCCCGGTTTTGGAGGGCACTGAGGTCCCAAGGCTTCTCTGCCCGGCCCGGCCGCATCGCCCGTTTCCAGGTCAATAGTAGCTGGGCGGCATCCCTCGGGCAGCCCCTGCCGGGCACCCCTGTCAGGCAGCCCCTGCCAGCCACAGCTGGGCAGGCAGCAGAGCTAGGTGGCCACGGCCCCCCTGCTCTGGGGAGCAGGAGGATCACCCTGGCCTCCCCTGTGGGGAGAGACCTATGCACCAGCCTCCAGCCTCCGTCGCATGGAGGGGGCTTCACCGGGCCTCCCTCAGGGCGGCCTCCCCACAGTGCTCTCCCTGCAGGTGGAGGACGCCATGCTGGACACCTATGACCTGGTGTACGACCAGGCGGTGAGGACCGCCTCCCACGTCCGTCGGCAGGAGCTGGCGGCCATCCAGGACATGGTGCGCGTGGGGTGGCGGGGCGGGCAGCCTCGCCGTGTGGACTGGGTCCAGAGAATGGGCGCAGGGCGGCCCCTAGAGCGAGCGGTTCCGAGGGGGATCCGGGGACACAGGTCACGACTGGGCCCTCAGAGCGGGGGGTCAAAGCATCCCTGTCCTCTCCCTCTGCCCCGGACAGAGCCGGCTACCGGACGCTCTCGGGGCCCCATGCAAAGTGAAAAGGTGGGACCTCTCGTTCAAAAATGGTGGAGCATTTCGGGGCACTGAGCAAACAGGGTCCTTGTGTGCAGCCCAGGAGCCAGCCTCGTGCATCAAGCATTCCATCCTTTGCCCGCCGGCAGGCAGCTGGAGCACAGACCCCCGAGACCCCATCCTTCCTCAGGAAGAGTCCCCGGCCGGGCAGGGTGCACGGGCCACTCCCCTCACCATGGCCCGGTTGCCCGGCAGCTGGTGCCCCAGCAGAAGTACCTGCAACCCCCTGAGCCCCAGTCCTGGCCTCTAGGGGGCCCTGCCAAGGTCATTTGTTCTTATGGTGCCTCAGTTTCCCCATCTGCCCTGCGCGCCTCCCTGGGGTCTCGGGAGCAAATGGCCACTCCCTCCCGTCTGTCCTTGCAGTTTCTGTGCTGTGGGAAGAGCTCTCCCTTCAGCCGCCTGGGGGGTGCGGAAGCTGGCCTATGTCAAGGAGAAGACGCCAAGAGAGAGGTAGGGGGAGTGGCCTGGACGCTGACCAGGCAAGACCCTGGGTGCCGGGCACCTGGGGCCAACCCCGAGACCCAGGGTCACCCTCCCACCCCTCGGCCTTCCTGGGCCCGGGATCTGCCCGTCGAAGGGCTCAGGGAAGGTTCTGGGGAGATTCCGGAAGAGGCAACGGTGCACGCAGCCTGGGGGACGGGGGGCTGGGCTCAGCAAGCTTGACCCGGACCACGGGCCAGACCCTTCTCCAAGCTGGACGCAGGCACCATATCCCGTTCACTCCTTCCTGCAAGTCCCAGCTTGGGGCCTCCCAGACCCAAGGAGAGCCCGCCCTGCGGAAGACTCTAAAAGCACTCAGACCAGGTCTCTGTGCCAAGGGCCCGTGGAGCAGGGGGCTGGCCAACTCTGTCTGGGGTGGGGGAGCAGAAGCCGGCGGAGAGGGCACCCCTGAAGCCCCGAGGCTGCAGGGTCAGCCTGGGCCTGGGTGTGGCTGCAGCTTTGGTGAGGCTGGGTGGGACCAGAGGCCCGGATGTCCTTCCTCCACAAGGCCAGAGAGGACTCAGCCCTCCCCTCCCTTCTCTCGGCCGCTGGCCCGGTCCCCTCCCTGCTCCCCTCCCCCTGCCGCCTGGAAACAAACCCACCCTATCTGGAGGCGAGAGGCGCCTGGCCGGCCTCCAGGAAACAGACCGGAGGACACATGGCTGGAGGCCCACAAGGGGTGGAGCCCTCAGGGAGGGTCGAGGACCAGGGAGGAGACAAGCCCGGGTGGGGCTGAGAGTCGCAGACCCCCTGCCACCCAAGGGGCGTGCTCAAAACAGGAGTGAGGGGCTTCCTGGGGCTCCCCTGGGCAGGCAGGGGTGATAGCCCACCGTGAAGGCCCCCCGGAGAACTGGCAGGTCCAGCACACGCGGAGGCAGGGGTGGGCACGGCAGGAGGGTGGTGAGCCACAGTGTGCCCCTGGGCGCTGCCACCATCTTTGGGGTTCAGGGGTGGCCCCTCCCTCCTTCTCCTGGAGAGAGCACCTCTGTGGATGCTATGTCCTGGGGGGCACTGGAAGCCCAGGATAGAGCCAGCACCCTGGGACAGTGCAGGGACTCCCACACTCCTCTGCCAGCTGGCTTCTCTGCCCCCCAGCTAGCGGGCACCCTCGGGTCACTGAGGCATTGTGGCCAGGCCTGGGCTGGGGGCCAATGGACCCAGAGGGAGTCAGGCCCGGCCCTGCCTGGGAAGCCGATGTGTGAGTGGCCCAGGAGCTCAGGACAGTGGGAGGGAGCTGCCCATGGTCCCCACAGAGGCCAGCTCCATGCCACGGGGTTATTGGCCCAGTTGTGCCACTGTTTCCCCCAAGCCCTGCAGGGTGCTCCCTGGGAACGGGCAGCCCCCCGTCTCCCCACCGCCTGGCATTGGCCTGAGTGCTGTGGTTCCGTAACTCCTGGTGGGGAAGGCCGGTGGGGAGGGTGCCATGCCTGCCGCCCTCCCCCAGGACTGCCTGCAGGGCCTCCCAAGCTACCTACGGACACAGCAGCACGTGGCGTCCACCCTGACCAGCGTCGGCCTGGCTCTCACGGTACCCCGGCCCTCCTGTGACGCCCCCTCCCGCCTCTCCCCTCCGCCAGCCTTGGCCCCCATGCAGCTGGAGGGGCGGGACTGGACAGCCCCCAGGTCCCAGCCCACAGCAGATCTCTGGTCGTGGACCGCACCAGCTGCCGATCCTGGGGCGTGGCCTGGGGGTGACTGTGTCAGCCTCCCACGGCTGGGCTCTTCCCTGGGCTGCAGGGTGCTTGCTGGGGAGGCAGTGGGCTCCCACCCCGGAGCTGCTGGACCAGCTGCCGGTGCCCCTGTGTCCCCCAGGCATACGCCCTGCTTCTCAGTGCCTTCCTCTGGCTCGCCATCCGTTCTGGCCGCAGCTTGGACCGCAGAGGCAAATACGCGCTGGCCCCCCGGTAGGCCCCCACCCTCTCCCAACATCCTCCTCACCCCCGAGGGCATCGGCTGCTCCCACCCGGGGGGTCTGCTCTGTCTGCAGAAGGGACCCCTGGACCACAGCCTAAGGTCGGCGCCCTTGGGGAAGTGCCTTGGAGGGTCTGGCACCACGGTGGGAGGGGAAAGGCAGCTGGAGAGTGGCCAGACTAGCACGCCCCGTATCCCCCAGTCACATCAGGCCCCTCCCCACCACTGCTCCAAATCCCTGCCAAGGCCTGGCCTCACGAAGGCCACCACAGATACCGATAGGGGGAGACTGGGCTTCTGGCGTCCCCAAACCACAGCCCCAGGCCAGGATCTCGACTCTCTGGGACCCCCAGGGCCCCTATGCTTAGGGAGCAGAGAGGACCCGAATGGGCAGCCAGGAAGCTCCTCCTGTCCCCTTGGTGCTCGGGCCATCCTTGCCTGCCGTCTCCATTCACCCCCCTACTCACTGTAGTCAAGCCATCCAGCCCCCCTCCCTGCCCAGGCATCCTGCCTCTCCCCTCTGCACTCTACAACGGCCTTACAGTTCCCTCTAGAACATTCTGGAACAGCCTTATGGGCTCCTCTTGAACATTCTAGAACAGACTCACAGTCCCTTCTAGAATGTTCTGGAGTGGTCTCATTATCCCCTGCAGAACATTCTGGAACAGCCTCATAGTTCCTTCTAAAACATTCTTTTTTTTTTTTTTTTTTGAGTCGGAGTCTCAC
>NW_007257404.1:72265-72863 GCF_000164805.1 Carlito syrichta | reverse complement strand
CTGATTTTTTGATTTATTGTAGAGATGAGGTCTCGCTGCCCAGGCGGGTCTCGAACCCGCGGGCTCAGGCAATCCACTCACCTCCGCCTCCCAAAGGCGGGGGATTACAGGCTGAGCCACCGAACCCGGCTCTAAAACATTCTTAAATAGCTGCATGGTCCCCTCGAGAACATTCTGAAACAACCTCATGGTCCCCTGTGGAACATTCTAGAATAGCCTCACAATCCCCTCTAGAACATCCTGAAACAGCCTCACGAGCCCCTCTAGAACATTCTAGAGCAGCCTTGCACTCCCTTCTAGAACATTCTGGAGGGGGTCTCACGGATTGTCCCCTGTGGAACATTCTAGAACAGCCTTGCAATCCCCTCCAGAACATTCTGGAACAGCTGCACGGCCCCTTTGCTCCTCAGAGCACATGGCTTCCAGTCCCCGGAGCCCAGGCTCCTCAGACACCCCCAGGGCGGACTCACATGCCACCCTCCCTCTGAAGCCGATGCTGCTGGTGACCATCAGGGTCCAAGAGGACACTCGGGCAGCCCTTGGCGGCGCCAGGACCGCTACGCTCTACCTCAGCCCCTGTTCTGCCGTCTGTCTCCCC
>NW_007257404.1:47792-72222 GCF_000164805.1 Carlito syrichta | reverse complement strand
CCCCCCCCCCGCTCCCCCCCCCCCGCCCGGGACCCGGGGGGGGGATTCGAGCTGTTTCCTCCACTTAGAGGTGGGATGGGGTGGGGGTGGGCGAGCCAGTCAGGCGAACAGCTCCATTTAACAGCTACAGGGGGGCCAGGCACGGTGGCTCACGCGTGACGTCCCCGTACATTGGGAGGCCCAGGTGCGAGGACTGCCTGAGCCAGGGGGTTCGAGACCAGCATGGGCAACTTGGCAAGATCTCGTCTCTGCAGTAAATCCAAAAATTCGCCAGACGTGGTGGCGCATGCCTGCTGTTCCAGCTACTTGGGAGGCTGAGGCGGAAGGATCACCTGAGCCCAGCGGGTCGAGGCTGCGGTGGCTGTGAGCATGCCCCTGCACTCCAGCCTGGGTGACAGAGTGAGACTCTGATTCATAAAAATAAAATAAAATAAAATAAAAGAGAGACTGGGCGCAGTGACTCACACCTATAATCTCAGCACTTTGGGAGGTCAAGGTGAGAGAACTGCCTGAGCCCACGGGTTCGAGACCAGCCTGGGCACCTTGGTGAGACCTCATCTCTACAATAAATCAAGAAAAATTAGTCAGGCGTGATGGCGCGTGCCTGTAGTTCCTGCTACTTGGGAGGCTGAGGTGGAAGGTCTGCCAGAGTCCAGCAGGTCAACACTGGGGTGACCATGAGCCTGCCACTGCACTCTAGCCTGGGTGGCGGGGTGAGACTCTGACTCAAAAAAAAACAGTCCACAGAAGGAGGGGGGTGACTCCCCGCATCGTGGGAATGAAAAACAGGGAAGCAGCCCAGGTAGCTGTGGGAAATGCTGTCAGCACCTCCGCCATGGGCGCACGCGTCCACAGGGACCGCAGGCAACGCCCACCCCCCTACCTGGCGGCTCTCGGGGTCGGAAGCCCCTCACGGGGTCTCACAGGCTGCCGTCGGGCACCGGGGGCCTGCCTGTCGCCTGGAGGCTCCAGGGAGAACCTGCCTCTGGGACCACTCAGGCTGGGGTCCCCGCGTCCTTGTCCCCGCCCCATGGCCCCTCCACCTTCTGACCAGCAATGGCGTGTGGGCCTTTCGCACTGGCCAGTGTCTCCGCCTGTTCCACCTTCTTCCAGCTGGAGAAGCTCTCTGATTAGGTCAGGCCCCCCAGGTCGCCCTCCTGTCTGGGGGAGGCAGTGTGTTCTAATTGTGGTAAAATAGACATAACGCAAAACTTAGTCACGCTAAGTGTGAAGCTGGCGGCATTAAGGACACTCGTGACACTCACGCCTGTCATCCCAGCACTTTGGGAGGCAGAGACGAGAGAATTGACTGAGCCCAGGGGTTCGAGGCCAGCCTGGACAACTTGGCGAGACCTGGTCTCTACAATAAATTAAAAAAAAAAAAAAAAGTACATATATAGGAGACTCACATTGTCATGCAGCCATCACCACCATCCTTCCCAGAACTTTCTCACCCCCCCAGACCGAAACACTGTCCCCGTCTCTCACTCACTGCCCATCCCCCACCCAGCCCCCAGCGCCCACCAGTCTACTGTCCATCTCTGTGGGTTTGGTGGTCCTGGGGTCCTCCTAGGAGTGGGAGCCCACAATAGCTGCCTTTTTGTGTCTGGATCGTTTCACGAGCATCATGTCGAGACCCGTCTGCGTCGTAGCGTGTGTCAGAATCTCTGAAAGAGAAACTTGATTCTACTCACCATGATCTCAGAGTCACATAGACCAGAATTAAGGCAGGACGATGCGGGGAGCGTTCTGGGGGATTCCGCCTGCCACACCCACGCTCACTGGACATTCAACCACCTTGGCCTGGAATCCCAAATCCCGTGTGGAACACCAGGTGGGCCCAGCCTCGGCCAAGGCTCCGGGGTAGCTGGCAAGAGAGAAGAAAGGGCCCTGCTGCCTTCTGGGGAGGCGTGGTCCTGCCTCCTGCCCAGGCCGACAAAGGGGCCTCCCCCCGAGTAAGAGCTGTCCCGTGATGGCGGCCGAAGACTGACAAAAGCGCCTGGAGTCCACTCCTTGTCTTTTCCATGACGCACGCACACACACGTTCCCCCCACACAGACTCTCACACACAGGAACACCCCACCTAACGTGCAGCGAGCCCGCCGTTGAACACGTGCGGGCCTGGTCCCCAGGGGCAGACAGCACCACAGGTCACAAGTTCCACATCTGTGACATCCGGGTCTCTGTCTATGGTGCTGGTCCACTGGTTCCATGCGGGTCACCTCCCTGTCCTGCCACCTGGGAGGTCAGCGTCTGCTCCACCACGAGGGGGGGTGAGAGGTGGGCGGAGGCATGTTCGAGTCCGTGCATGTTCTTACAGCCCCACGACCAAGGACACTCTCCCAGGAGCTGTGGACCACCCACCCCTGAGGGGGTGGTCGTGACACCGTGGGTGTATCCCCGCCCGCCCCTTCCATATTTTCTCCGCGGTGACCCCGCTTTTTCCTCTGGAGAGGACCTGAGTTCTCGAGGAAGCTTGCCGCTGTGGCCTTCCAGCTGCTTCCCTCCCTGCATGTGGCTGGGAAAGGAAAGACCCCAGGCCACTCAAGCCCACATCGAGTGGCCGCCTCCCTGTCTCGCCCCAGGGCCACCCCTGGGGCTGCCTGATGGTCTTTTCACCCAGGGTCACGGGAGCCCAAGATGGCCAAGTGACATCACAATTTCCAATTCAGTCACGCCATTATTCTGTCTTCCGGCCAAAGCATTCCTTTGTGAGTTACTAAAATCGCCAAACCAGAAGGGTCGGACTCCTGAGGCCGTGAGCCAACATGGCTGTGAGCGGCTCCTTGGCTGTGGTGACAAGCTGCCCTCGCCTCTGGCCCGTGTCCAGCCTGCGGGCTCCGGTCTGGGGCAAGCAGAACCGTCCCTGGTGCTGGCGCTGTATCCTGCGGGACGCCACTGCAGTCTTGCGGTGGCGTCTCCCCGCTGTGGTCCCAAATGACCCTAAATGGTACCAAAAAACCCAGACACCATCCCACAGGGCTGGTCCTTTCCAGCCACAGGGTAGGAGGAAATCTTAGTGAATTCCGTGGCATCTGCTGTCTTATTCCTTCAACTGTCAAGTCCATTTTTCGGCCAGAAACCATGACTCGTGGGGGCCGGATGGCTGAGAAGCCTCTGGCCAGAGAAGTGGGGGTGCCAGCGGGGGAAGCAAATCCAAACCAAGCAGGGGCAAGGCGGTCAGCCAAGTCCCCACCGATTCCCAAAGGAAGGCGCCCGACGTCACTCAGCCTGCAACCAGGTCGCTGGCCGGTCTCCCTCGAGGGGTGGTGCGAGATAGCCATCCAGAGTCTCACGTGGCTACTGACTCGGGCACACGGCCGTAGGGGTTTCTGGGTGAGCCTCGGAAGGCTGAGGCCCCGTGGCTGGGCCGGTGGGCGGCCCCCGCCCCCACGTCTGCCGCTGGGCAGCACTGGATAGCATGGGGGAGAGGCTGCCCGCCGGCCACGGCGTTCCGAGAACCCTCTGAGTCCAGTTTCCCAACTCACTTGGCAATGGAGCATGCTCAACATGCCTGGCTACAGAACCCAGCAGGCAAACGATGCCAGGATCAGGCTGCACCTGACACCTACACACAGGGCTCCGTCTCGACCTGGGCCTAGGGGAAGCCACACGTTGTGTCGCAAGGGGAAAAACGCTCCTTGCAAGAGGGAATGGCTCTGACCCTCTTGGACGGGCACCATGACCCTCCACCATGATTGTCTCAGGCTCTGAGGGCACCGCGGTCAGCCAAGACACCGCTGAGACCCTCGAGTCCCTGGGTCACAGCAACCGAGGGGCACAGCCTGCCTGCTCAGAGCCTCTGTGATTATGGTCACAGCCAGAATAACGACAGTGACACTCACTATTACTGTTTTGTGGGGGTCAGAGTCTCACTGTCACCCAAGCTGGAGTGCAGAGACGCACTCACGGCCACTGCAGCCTCGACCTGCTGGGCTCGGGCGATCCTTCTGCCTCAGCCTTCCAAGTAGCTGGAACCACAGGTGCATGCCACCATGCCTTGCTAATTTTTTTATTTATTGTAGAGTCGAGATCTCACCATGTTGTCCAGGCTGGTCTCGAACTCCTGAGCTCAGACAGTCCTCTTGCCTCTGCCTCCCAAAGTGCTGGGATGACAGGCATGAGCCATCGTGCCTGGCTTGATAGTCACCATTATTGCAGCAAGTTCCCTGCCTACAAATGAGTTCCATTCTGAGAACGCCTTCGTAGGTTCGACTTGTTCCTAAGTCCAACTAACACAGTCGGCTACGTAGCACCAGCGACATCACCGTGGCTTTTACGCTCGCTTCCGGACACCCTGAGCTTGGACCAAAGACTCTGTACTACTGTGCACTAGACAGACTGTAAGGTACACAAAACCACCAGCACTTGGAAAGGATGTGCGCTCGTGACCATGGACACCAGAGGTGTGAACTGACTTCAGTGATTGGACACGCCAACACACGTTCACATCTTTGAAAGTTTGCACCTTGAAGGTTCATAAGTAGGGGACTCACTGCACTTATTAGACCCTGTGAGCCCCTTTGCTCTGCCCTCCTGCTCTAAGCTGGCACCCCATCAGGCTACCTGGATGCAGGTAGAGGTATACACCCAAGGGTGGGCTCTGTTTCCTCCAAAAGGTGTGCACAGACAGCCCCAGTGGCTGCCTGGTCCTTCTCTGGAGGGAACGTGCCGGAGGAAGGAGGAGTCGCTGTGTCTGTGGGGTCCACGTCTCCCTCTGCCACAGTTTTTACCAAAGCAATCTGCAACGTCCTCCTCTCCAGGCCCCATCAGCCCATGGCCTGTGGGCTGAGGAAGTGGTCATGGTCCATGTGGACTAAATGGTGACCGAGGGCCATAGTTCAGTTGCCTGAGGCCAGACAGTATTGCTGTCCCTTCCAGGTGAAAGCAAACTGCCTTTAAGGTGTCCTGCGCCGCCAGGCATGGTGGCTCATGCCTGTAATCCTAGCACTTTCGGAGGCGGAGGCAAGAGGATTGCCTGAGCCCAGGGGTTAGAGATCAGCCTGCGCAACTTGGCCAGACCTCATCTCTACAATAAATCAAAAAATTAGCTGGGCGTGGTGGTGCATGCCTGTAGTTCCAGCTACTTGGGAGGCTGAGGTGGAAAGATTGCCTGAGTCCAGCAGATGGAGCCCAGCAGGTGGCCATGAGTGTGCCACTGCCTTCTACCCTGGATGACAGAGTGAGACTCCAACTCAAAAAAAAAAGAAAAAAAAAACAGAAAAAAAAGTGTCCTGTACCTCAAGATAGACTTACAACAATGAACAGCAAAAACAGGTGTTCACTGACCAAATAACCACTGGCCAGTCCAAAAGCCTGCACTGATTTCCTCCAATAAAGAATATCTGAACCAGTCTTGGTGGCTCAGCCTGTAATCCCGCACTTTGGGAGGCTGAGGTGAGTAGATTGCCTGAGCCCGCGGGCTCGAGACCCGCCTGGGCAACTTGGCAAGATCTCATCTCTACAAAAAATCAAAAATAAGCTGGGTGTGGTAGCGCGTGCCTGTAATTCCAGCTACCTGGAAGGTTGAGGCAGAAGGATCGCCGGAGCCCAGCAGGTTGAGGCTGCAGTGGCCGGGAGCGGCCACTGCACTCCAGTCTGGGTGACAGAGTGAGACTCCAACTCAAAAAAAAAAAAAAGAATATCTGAAACTCCAGTTGTAGTTTCAGGACCTCCCCCTCTGAAAAACTCTGCTTTGAGCTCCCAAACCAGAGGAGGGCTGGCTGGACCCGGTGTGTGTGTGTGGTCATGGTCTCTGGGCTGTACCAAGTGTTTGTACCAATGGAGACATGGCAGTGTCCCTTCTTCACAATTTCACTTTCTATAGGTGAGCGCCCAGAGCTTTACCTACCTGCAGTCTGAACATAGGTGAGCACAAGAAGATATTCTGAGAGAGAGAGAGAGAGAAAGACAGAGAGAGACCACATCACATAACTTTTATGACAGTGTGTTGCCATGATTGTTTTATTAGTGATTTTGGTTGGTCTCTTGTGGTGTCTAATCTTTGAATGAGACCTCAGGTCAGGTATGCATGTATAGGAAAAGACGTAGTATTTATAGGGTTTGGTGCTATCCACGGGTTTCGGCATCTCTGGGGGATCTCGGAAGTATCCCCTGCAGATAAGGGGACTGCTGTTACCAGCTGTGTGTGTACTCTGGCTGTTGTGTATCCTTGCCCACAAACTTTTTTTGTTTGAAAGCAAGATTTATTGAGAGGACAGAAAAGCTCCCTCAGTGGAAGGGGACCTGAGGGGGTTGCCCCATAAATTTAAAATTCGCCAATTCAGCAGGTGTGAGATGGTGTTGCATTAGAGCTGTGATTTCTGATCCTCTGTCTATGAACCAGGCTGTCATAGGTGTTTTCCATGTCTGTTTGCTTGTCTAGGAATGCCCGTGTGTGTCCTTGGTTCATTGTCAGATTGGGTCACATGCTGTGTTCCTGTGGATGTGTGGGGAAGCTCTCAGGGACAGCCGGGCGGAACTTCATTTGTTGTTTATACGTGTGACAAACACTGTCTCCTCATCATTGACCTGCACTTTCTTTTGTCTTTTTTTTCTTTTGTTTTGAGTTGGAGTCTCACGCTGTCACCCAGGCTGGAGTGCCATGGTGCGCTCACGTCTACCGCAGCCATGACCTGCTGGGCTCAGGTGATCCTTCTGCCTCAGCCTTCCAAGTAGCTGGAACCACAGGCATGTGCCACCACGCCCAGCTCATTTTTGATTTATTGTAGAGACGAGGGCTCGCCAAGTTGTCCAGGCTGGTCTTAAACCCCTGGGCTCGGGCAATCCTCTTGCCTCCGCCTCCCAAAGTGCTGGGATGACAGGCTGAGCCACTGAGCCTGGCCGAGATATATGTTTCTATATATTCTCCATTTATAGAATTATCTTTTGGAGGGAAGGCCCTTGTAGCCTGGGCTTCCCCCGCTAGGTAAGTGTTCTATGAAACCATTGGCATCCGTGTACAAGTTAGCATTGTTGTGAGAGGCTGTGCTCAGCTCCAGTGAATTTCTTTTTAAAGATTCTTTCAATGTGATGGGTGATTTACGAGTGCACCTGCCCACACGGTGCTGAGCAGTCAGCAGTTTTATTTTCCCAAAAACGGCATGAGCCCCACACTCCACCCTCTGTATTCACCCCATCTCGCCCTGAGTGACTAGTTTTTGTTTCCATGGATGGAAAAAATCCTCCAAGGGAATTATTTTACTGATGTGGAAGAGGTGAAACAAAAAATGGCAGAAGCCCTAAAAGGCACATACATGGACGAGTTCAGAAACCGTTTTGAGCAGTGGAAAAAAGTCTCAATAGGAGTCTTGCATCCAACGGAGAGGACTTTGAAGGTGACTGGAGTTTAAACATGTGAGAATAAATACCCTTCTTTCTATAAATAAATTCTGGGTTCTTTGGGTCCCCCCATATATACTATATAAATACATGTATCTACAGGGGTTGCTAAAAAATGTGTAGATTTTAAGAGATGTTATCTACGTATGACTTTTCAAAGTTGAATTCAATTACAATAGCAATGTATAGTGTAGCGTTCGCCCAACCATAATTCCACCGTTTTCTTTGACTATCTAACCTGTCGTACGGTGATGCTGGCATTCATCTGATGAACGCCATCTTTTGAGCGAACGTCACACTTGAAGTGTGTATACACTTTTTGGGACTCCGTGTGTGTGTGTATGTGTGTGTGTGTATGTGATTGCAATCAAATGTTTGTAATTTACAGACATTTTTTTTTTAGTCAAAGTCTCACTCTGTCACCCAGGCCGGAGCCCAGTGGCACGCTCACGGCCACCATGGCCTCAACCTGCTGAGCTCAGGCGATTCTTCCACCTCAGCCTTTCAAGTAGCTGGAACTACAGGCATGCACCACCACGCCCAGCTAATTTTTTTGAATTATTGCAGAGACGAGGTCTCACCAAGTTGCCCAGGCTGGTCTCGAATTCCTGGGCTCAGGCAGTTCTCTCACCTTGGCCTCCCAAACTGCTGGGATTATAGGCGTGAGCCACTGCACCCCGTCAAAGTCAATAACATGTAATTTGCAAGCATTATGACCATGACACTTCAAGCTTAAATAAATAGTTCAGCAAATTCAGCATCCATCTCCAGAGACAACAAAATTACAATCCCATTATCACAGCTAAGTAAGCTAGCAACAGCAACCATTCCCTAACCACATTGAAAACATAATCCAGATGCAATTTTTACCAAGTCCCCCAAAATATATATATTTTTAATAGTCAGTGTCTCATTCTGTTGCCCAAGCTGGAGTGCAGTGGTGCAACCATAACTCACTGCAGCCTCGAAATCCTGGGCTCAAGAGATCCTCCCACTTCAGCCTCCTGAGTAGCTGGAATGACAGGCTCATGCCACCATGCCCGGCTAACTTTTTTTTCCTAAATTTGTGGCAGTGGAGTCTGGCTCTGTTGCCCAGGTTGGTCATGAACTCCTGACCTCAAGCGCTCCTCCTTTCCCAGCCTTCCTATGTGTTGGGTGTGAGCCACCACACCTAACGCCAAAAGATCTTTACGGATGACTTGTTCAAGCCAAGATTTAGTCAAGGCCATGCTTTGAGAACGCCTCTGAAGTCTTTGGCAGTTTACAGGTGTCTTTCCCACTCCACCCCCACTCTTTTCCCCATGGCCTAACTTGCTTCAGGAGCCCGGGTCAGTGGCCAGGAGGTCCCTGGCTCTAGACACCATTTCCTGGTGGTGCCATCCTGCCTGGCCCCCTTCCTCTGTCTCCCCTATTTACCTCTGGAGGTCAGAGCTACAGGCTTGACCGGATGGGATACTCCTCCCCAAGTCATGCCATGAAGCTGTGTGCTCCCTACAGCCCACACTGGAGACACACAGAGTCTGCGGGTCCTCATCAGTGAGGCTAAGGCCACCAGGGAACAGCCAGATATTTCCCTTTGCTATGGCTTGAATGATTTTGTCCCCCTAAAAATCAAGGTGAGACTTATTCCCAGTGTAACAGTATTAGAAAAGCCGCCCTTGGGAGGTGATTAGGTCATGAGGGCTCCGCCCTGGTGAATTGCACTAACATCTTACAGAAGAGGTGTCACACAGCGTTGGAGCGCTGGTTTCTTCTCCCCTTCCATCTCTTCTCCCATGTGAGGACACAGCATTCATCCCCTCTGAAAGGTGTGGCAACAAGGCGCCATCTTGGAAGTAGAGAGCAGCCCACACCAGATCCTGAATGCCGGTGCTTTGATCTTGGACTTCCCAGCCCCCAGAACCATGAGAAAATAAATTTCTGTTGTTTATAAATTTCCCAGTCTGTGATATTTTGTTATAGCAGCACACAGAGACTAAGACATCATTGCAAAGTCATGTCTTTACTTTGCAGTTAGCAACCAATCCGTGGATGTCATGATGCCATCTGGGTCCCCAGCAATATTCTCCTCCTGGTTGAAGCACATGCTGGTGATCCTTGACTGAGCCTCCCTTCTCACTAGGTGTTGCAAAGTGGCAAGTTTTGGGCAGTGCCGCGTCTAAAACAACCTCCAGGATCTCTCTCCTAATATTCACACCCATGTACCTCCCCATTCGCTAGCGTGTGGGCTAGATGCAAACATTCTTTCTAACAAACAGATTAGGGTGAAATCAGCTCCTCTCTCCTCCACTTGGGCTACAAAGAGACCTCAACTTCCCTCTCATCTTCTCTCTCTCTACGGGAATCCAGCTGCCATCTTGGGAGGTCCTATGGAGAGGCCCAGCTGCCCAATTGCAAGGGTCCTGTGGAGAAGCCCATGTTGCCGACAGCCAGAGAGGAGCTGAGGCCTTCTATCCACCAAGCCACAAGGAACTGAATTTTTCCCATAGCCACTAAGTGAGTTTAGAAGTAGGTCTGCCCCCAGCTGAACCTTCAGATGAAACTACAGCCCAACCATCATGGGCAGCCTTGGGCAGGACCCTGAGCCAGAGGACTCAGCACTGAGCCATGCCCAGATATCTTCCCCATAGGAACTATGAGACGATGCTGTGGTTTGTGTGTTATTTCTGGCGTGACATACATCACCTTTTGACAAAACTCCCCGAGACAAACAGACTTCTAAAATCCAAAGTTTTGAGCAATAGGACACATCAAATTTCTTTAAAAAAAAAAAAAAAAAAATTTAAGTCCTGAGACTTAACTATGGTGAGAACAAAATCTCCAAATATAATTATGTAAAAAAACTATAAAATGTAAAAAAATGAGATGTGTATTTACTTACAGCTTGGCGTTGAAAAATAGTTAAGAGATGAAGACACACCGACAGATAAATGGGCAAAGAATGGTAACAGGAATTCACTGAGGATAAATGGCCAATAAACGTGAAAATAGTTTCATCCTGACTTCCCGAATAAGGAAAATACAAATGCAAAATGAACTTGCTGTTCTGAGCTAAACTGTTAATTAGCCATCTCATGCACAGATTGGGCCATTTTTGGTGGTCCTTAGCTGGTCCTTCTTTGGGAAGACAAGCTCCTTCATCAACAAGGACTACTTAAGAACCACTGAAACCAGGCTCAGTGGCTCAGCCTGTAATCCTGCGCCTTGGGAGGCTGAGGTGAGTGAATTGCCTGAGCCCATGGGTTCGAGACCCGCCTGGGCAATTTGGTGTAGACTTCATCTCTACAATAAATCAAAAAATTAACTGGGCATGGTAGTGCATGCCTGTAGTTCCAGCTACTTGGAAGACTGAGTGGAAGGATCACCAGAGCCCAGCAGGTTGAGGCTGCAAAAAAAAAAAAAACCACTGAGACAGTCTTTCTTTTCTTTTTCTTTTTTTTTCTGAGTCAGAGTCTCACTCTGTCACCCAGCCTGGAGTACAGCTCACCACAGCCTTGACCTCCTGGGCTCAGGCGATCTACCCAACTCAGCCTCCCAAATGGCTGGAACTATAGGCACACACCACCACACTTGGCTAATTTTTTGATTTATTGTAGAGACGAGGTCTCACGATGTTGCCTAGGCTGGCCTTGAACCCCTGGGCTCAAGTGATTCCCCCCAGCCTGGGTCTCCCAAAGTGCTGGCATAACAGGCATGAGCCAACGCGCCTGGCCAGAGCATTCTTAATTTTATTTCTTTTGGAGTCCCTTATATCCATTTATATTTTTCTAGTAATGTTTTCATTTCATGGACGTCTTCAAATGTCATGCTCTATACTTTTTTTTTTAACACTCTATGTTAAGATAATTATAAATTGACGAGAAGTTGCCAAAGAAGACCCATGTTGACATTTGCAATCTCCACCCGGGGAAGACACGCCAGTCCAGTCCATAGAGCTGATTCAGGTCACACCCGTTATGCATGCACTCATGTGTGCATGCATGTGCATGTGTTTCATGTGGTCGCATCACACGTGACACACGTGTATCTTCCTGGAACCACTGCTACCATGAAGAGTCAGAACTTCTGGGTTCCTGGGGCCTCCTCCCTGCTCCCCCTCAGAGCCAGGCCCACTGCCTCCCCAGAAATCCACAACCCTGACAGACACTGATGGGTTCCCCAGAATGTTCTACCAGGGTCACGATAGTATGTAGCATTTTGAACCTAGCTTTTGTCACGCAGCATGATTCCCTGGAAGTCTGTCCCACAGAGTTGCATGCATCAATAGTCCATTCTAGGCTGGGTGCGGTGGCTCATGCCTGTCATCCCAGCACTTCGGGAGGCCAAGGCGGGAGGATTGTTTGAGCCTGGGAGTTCGAGACCAGCCTGGGCAACATAGCGAGACCTTGTCTCTACAAAAAATAAAAACATTAGTCAGGCGTGTGAGGGAGTCCGGCTCCTGCAAAGGTCGGAGGTCACTGGAGGTGAGATGGCATCAGCAAATAAAGAAAGAAAGGGACTGGACTCCTGTTTACAGTAGAAGCTGTTTATTGGAGGTGTACCACGGGTATTTATCCCCAAATTTTACACAAACAATTAAATTCACATGTTTTTCATGTGAACACAAAGCCAGGTGCATGAGGGCTGTCCCCCTCCCCCCAGCTGGTCTTTCAGGCATGAGGAAGAGCAAACCCAAAATTGCCTTTCTGTTCCAATATGTTCTTAGTAATCAATAACCTTTATAAGACACAATATCTTACAAACTCACACAACACCTTACAAAATACTTAACCTATCCTATTAACTTTCCTATTCTATAGTAATGTCCACTAATCCTAACTTACACAATTACTATGGAAACCTATAACAAATATAGCCTAAACCAGTTCCTAAAGAACATGGCCCAGTCCAAAGATTGCACTGGGCTCTCCAGAATGTGGCCCAGTCCAAAGTTCACAGTGGGCCACTTCTTGGAACAATTGATTACAATCTCTTAACAAAATGGCTACTCTAAAATCCTATATCTCTACCTTAACTTCTATATGTATTTCTTAATGCTAATCATAATACAAAAAGCCTGTTACCAGCAACAGGGCTCTCAAATGTGACCCAAGTTTGAAGTGTGAATCGTACCAAGGCCAAAACCGCGGTCTGTGAAAAAATGGGAACAATGAGTTTCTAAAGTTAGCTGTGTTCGTCCCAGTCTCAGAGTTTCATGCTTGAGCTTATAGGAGCTTTTTCTGGCTATAGTGCTAAGCAGAAAAAGGGAGCGGAAGTGGGATCAACAGCTCCCGGATGCATCCTAGTGGTCTTGGGGTCAACGGCCATCCCTGATCCCTAATGCTCAGTGGGCCTCCGTGGCCGGCTCCCAACAGGCGTGGTGGTACATGCCTGCAATCCCAGCTACTTGGGGGGTTGAAGCGGAAGGATTGCCTGAGCCCAGGAGGCTGATGCCATGATAATGCCACTGCACTCTAGTCTGGGTGGTAGAGTGAGAACCCGACTCAAAGTTCATTATTTTTTATCGCTAAGTAGCAGTTTATGGTATGGGTGTACCACGGTGTTTTACCACTCACTTCTCTGTTTCTTTTTTGAGTCAGAGTCTCACTCTGTCATGCAGGCTGGAGTGTCACGGCACGCACACAGCGACCGCAGCCTCAACCTGCTGGGCTCAGGTGATCCTTCCATCTCAGCCTCCTGAGTAGCTGGGACTTCAGGTGCGTGCCAACACACCTGGTTAATTTTTTAAATTTTCTATTGTAGAAATGAGGTCTTGCCCTGTTGGCCTGGCTAATCTCGAACCCCTGGACTCAGGCAATCCTCCTGCCTCCACCTCCCAAAGTGTTGGGATGACAGGCGGGAACCATTGTGCCTGGTGCCCACTCGCAGATTGGGCCTTTTTTTGTGGTCCTTAGCTGGTCTTTCTGTGGGAAGACAAAGTCCTTCATCAACAAGGACTACTTAAGTACTACTGAGATAGTCTTTTTAAAAAAATTTTGAGTCAGGGTCTCACTCTGTTGCCCCGGCTGGAGTGCAGTGGCATGATCACGGCTCACCACAGCCTTGGCCTCCTGGGCTCAGGCGATCCTCCCGCCTCAGCCTCCCAAGTAGTTGGAACTACAGGCACACGCCACCACGCCTGGCAAATGGTTTTATCCCTTTTCAAGGGATATTGGGATTGTTTTCAGTGTGAGACTATTACAGATAAAGCTGCTATGGACACCCATACACAGCTTTCTGAGCGGGCACACGTCTTCCTAGCCTCGGACAAACGCCTGAGTGCAACTGTGGGGTCACGCGGTATTTGCATGTTCAGATCTATTTATTCCAGCCTTTGGAGAGGGAGGCTTCTCATCAGCCTCCAACCTCCATCTGATGCGATTCCCGAGGTCACATCTTTCCTCCCAGACTTCATTCTGGAATTTTTAAAAAAATTGAGTCGAGGTCTCATTCTGTTGCCCAGGCTAGAGTACAGGGGCATGCTCATGGCTACCGCAGCCTCGACCTGCTGGCATCCGGCGATCCTTCCACCTCAACCTTTCAAGTAGTTGCAACTACAGGCACACTCTACCACGCCAGGCTAATTTTTTATTTATTGTAGAGACGGAGTCTCACCCAAGTTGCCTGGGTTGGTCTCAAACCCATGGGCTCAGACAATCCACTCGCCTCGGCCTCCCAAAGTGCTGGGATGAAAGGCTGAGCCACCGAGCCTGGTCTCTTTTTTTTTTGAGTTGGAGCCTCACTCTGTTGCCCAGACTGGAGTGCAGGGGCATGCTCACAGCCACCGCAGCCTCAGCCTGCTGGGCTCAGGTGATCCTTCTGTTTCAGCCTTCCAAGAAGCTGGAACCACAGGCACATGTCACCATGCCCTGCTAATTTTTTAATTTATGGTAGAGACAAGGTCTCGCCAAGTTGTCCAGGCTGGTCTCTAACCCCTGAGCTCAGGCAGTCCTCTGGCCTCTGCCTCCCAAAGTGCTGGGATGACAGGCGTGAGCCACCATGCCTGGCATCGATGATGTCGTTTTTTCACTTTCATTCACTTCTGAGTGTTTTTATGTTTCCATTACGGTTTCTTCTTTGGCCCATTAGTTGTTTAGAATAAATGTTCTTTTGTTTTGAATAGAGGTCTCCCTCTGTCACCCAGGCTAGAGTGCAGAGGCACAATCACACCTCACCACAGCCTCCACCTCCTGGACTCAGGCCTCTTGCCTCAGCCTCCCAAGTACCTAGGGTTACAGATGCACACCACCGCACTGGCTAATTTTTCTATCTCTTTGTAGAGACGAGGTGTCACTCTGTTGTCTAGGCTGGTCTCAAACTCCTGGGCTCAAGCCATCCTTCCGCCTCAGCTTCCCAAAGTGCTGGGATGACAGGCATGGGCCACTGTGTCCGGCCATAGAATAAACGTTCTAAACTGTCCTGTTGTCATTGGCTTTTGACTCTGGTAGGGTGAGAGGCTGTGATCTGAATGATACTGCCCTGATGTGGTTGAGGCTGTCTCATGGACTGGTGGGCAGCAATGGCCTTGGGGGCGCTTGGTGGAGGACAGCCCACACCCAGGGTCCACGCTCACTGTCGGGGGAGGGGTCTGGACCCGCTTTCCTCTGTCCTTGGCCTGAATTGACCATGTGACAATGAGAGTCCACTCCTCTCTGCCGTTGGGGTTGGCTGGGGACAGGGTCCCACTCCCAGCAGGCCCCGACCCGCTCCTGAGCACAGAGATAGGCCCTGGCAAGCTGCAAGTGCCCACGTTCCTGCCAGCCATCCTTATCTGGTCCCGCCACTGCCCTTCTGATGCCCTGGCTGGGGCTGGCCACAGGAGCCCCGGGGCACCTCATGACTCTTCCCCTAACTCCCCGTAAGAGGTTCTAGCAGACTCCCCCGAGACTACAGCCAGAGGCTGCTCCCAGCGTCTGTCCTCTGGAGACCCTGAACTTCGTGGCAGTGGGGCCCCTTCCGAGCCAAGTGTGTGCCGGCTACTCGGGGCCTCCACGCTGAGTGAGGGACTGCGGGGGGAGCCCCACAAAGTGGGCGTGCCAGGCCGTCAAAGACGCGGTGAGGTCCCTCTCACTGGGTGCCTCTAACCTGCATATGAACAACAGGGAACCCCAGAAACCTGGAATTCATTTATAAACCATTGTGTGTTTATTCTCACAAGTTTAAATCTCAGTCTCCTTCGAAGTCCTCTCCGGTGGATGCAAGACACCTATCGAGACGCTCTTTCCACGGCTCAGCTTCTGCCGTTTTTTTGCTTCATCTTTTCCGCTTTGGCGAAACGTTTCCCTCAGAGGACTTTTTCCACTGGGGAAACGAAAAAAAAAGTCGTCTGGGACAGGATCAGGTGAACAGCGAGGCGGGGTGTGGAGGCCATGCCATCTTTGGTCAAAAGCCGTGGACCACCCAGCGCGGTGTGGGCAGGTGTGCTTACAAATCCCCCGTCAGGAAACGGGCAGATCCGTCGAAAGAATCTCCAGAAAAACTCACTGAAGCCGAATGCAGCCTCTCCCACCAACGCCAGTTGGTCCACAGATGCCAACGAGTTCGTAGGACACTCACCTCGCGGGGAAAGCCTGGACGATGAGGGGCCCACCCTCCAGAAGAGAATCTAGGTTTTACCAGGGGTGTCCTTGTACAGCGCACACGCTTCTGTGTACATAGGCACATTTCACAATCTTACAAACGTGAGAGGCATCCACGCGGGCCCCTCATGCCCACCACCGGCCCCCTCTGCTGAGCTTCTGCGCCCGCCCCCCACCAGAGGTCACGGTCCTCAGGTGTGGAGCACCGAGCACTGCCCTGGGAGCTCCCAGGAGCGGCACCCTCCCCACCCCGGCCCGCCTCACATGTAAGGAAACTGAGGCACAGCTGTCAGGAGGAGGCAGGTCTGGCCATGTGGGCTTCTCATGGGAGGTGGTCAGCCCAGGGCACTGGCCGGCGGCAAGGCAGAGGCCCTCACGTCTATCCAGATGGCGCCAGGGCGACCCATGAGGACAAACCTGGCTTCAGGTCTCAGACCCAGCCGTGGGATTTCAGCTTCCCAGGTGCATGGGAGGCCAGGGGCGGGCACGAGCCACTTCAGTCCCCCTGCCCAAGGGAACAGAGGACAGTCACAGCAAAGGAGGCAACCCGGGGCCCAGGTCCCTGCTAGAACTTAGAATACAGCGGCCACACAGCAGCCCTGGTGACGAGGTCCTGGCACACAGGAGCTCTGCTCTCTCTGTCCTCACCTTCACACAGGAAAATCAGGGGCTCATCCTCCCCAGCTGTCCCCTGGCTATCTCCTCTCTGGGCACCTCCTGTGACCATGGCAGGAACTGCCTCACTGGCCTCTTTGTTCCACAAGGAAACACATCCAGAGGGGCGAGGGGGACCCCGGAAGCTCGTGGGGGCTGTACGGCCCCTCCGGGGCCCAAAGTGGGCCTCCTCAGGGTCCCGGTGCCTCCCGGAAGCTTAGGGCTCACTGGCCCGCCTGGGCCTGATTCGTGTGCAAGCTGCAGGATCCAGACCCTGAAGGCAAAGGCGGGAGCGGGCGGGGCCGGAAGCCTGGGTGGTGGCCAGGCGCATCCACCAGGCTGATGAGAAACAGAACCCAGGACAAGCCCGCTCCTGCCTCTGTCCCGCCTTCTGCCCCGAGCTGGAGGCCCCAGCAAGGCAATGCTGGTTCCCCAGAAGGGCTCCTGGGGCCTGTCTGGTGCCTGTTCCCCCCCCGCCCTCCTCGGAGCCCAGCCTGGGCGTCTCTCCTCCATGGGTGGGTCCCCCTAACTGGACCTGATCCCACACATGAGCCCCAATCAGGAGCACCGGTTTTGGAGTCCTGCTCTCATCGGCCCATCAGGCAAAAGCCTGACTGGGTACAGGGCGCAGCACTGAGCCAGCAACACGGGCTGGCAAGAGAGGAAGACCAGACCCTGGGGCGACAGCTGCACAGTGCGGACAGAGGAGGGAGGGAAGGAAGGGTGGGACTCCCAGGGGGACTAGGGGGTCCCAGCCCAATCAGGGGCCAAACTCCAAGTTGAGCCCCGAAAGACAAGAGGGGAGGAAGAGACAGGGTGGGCATGTGCACACATGTGAGTACATGGGTGCGTGTGCGTGTGTGCATGTGTGTGTTAAGTAAAGGAGTCCTTCCAAGCAGAGGACACTGCCTGGACCTGGAAGTGGGGAGCCCCCCATGTGGCTGCAGGCCGCTTCTGTCCTTCAGGGATGGGGAGCACCAGGGGCAGGTGAATGGGACCAGGCTGGGGTGTGTCCACCCAGGTATGGGACTGTGTGACCAAGGGCAGCAGGCAGCCTGCGTTTCAGCCCTCCGTTGCCTCGCCACTGTAGCCCTAGAGGTCACTTGTTCCCAACTGCAGGGCCCAAGATGGAGGAGGGTGCCCGGCCCACACAGCCGGTGACACGCGGGCATAACCCTCATGGGGTGTGATGGTTCATCTTCTGTGCCCACATGCTGGGCCATGGGGTGCCCAGACTAAACATAGCTTCTGGGTGTGTTGGTGAGGGACTGAAGACTCAGTCGGTGGGTTCCGTCAAAAGGTGGCCTCCCTGGTGAGGATGGGTGTCCTCCAACACATCCAGGCCCCAATAGAACAATCGGCGGGGGAAGGGGGATCCACCTGCTTCCCCGGCCTCGCTGTTGCGAGGGCATGGGTCTCCCGGCCCTGGCCAGGGCTTTGTGTGGTCAGCGGTCTCAGGTCTTCAACTCAGGCTGGACTTCATGGAGTTTCCTGGGGTCCAGCTTCACACAGCAGATCCTGGGACTGTGGGCCTCCACAGTCACAGCTGTCCCTGAGGGACTGGTTCCAGGACCCCCCAAGGACACCCAAGCCCACGGGGCTCAGGGCCCTGCCTGAACGACGTCGTATCTGCGTGTAGTCTGTGTACCTTCAACCATTTCTCAGTTGCCTGTAATGACCGGCCAATGTCGTTGCTAGGAAAGTGAAGGTATAGGAAACTATGCCTTTTGTTTGTATGATTTACGTTGTTGTGTTATTTTCTATTGGCTTGTTTTTCCAGCGGTTTTGGATGCTCCATTGGCTGAATCTCCAGATGTGGCGCCCTCGCATCGGAAGGGCCAGCTGCAAACACGGTTGACCTTGACCGGCGTGTGGCCACTTACACATGGATTTCCTTCTGCCTCTGCCACCCTGAGACAGCAAGACCAACCCTTCCTCCTCCTCCCTTTCCTCTTCCCCCTCTTCCTCCTCTTCTTCCTCCTCCCCTTCCTCTTCCTCCTCCTCTTCTTCTTTCCCCTCAGCCTATTCAACACGAAGATGATGCAGGGGAGGACCCTTGTGACAACCACTTCTACTTCATTGATAGCAAACACGTTTTCTCTTCCTTACGATTTTCATGCTAACCTTTTCTCTAGCTTACTTTGTTATGAGAATACAGTATGTAATACATACAACAAACACAACATGTGTTCATCAACTTTCTGTTATTTCTAAGGCTTTGGGTCAACAGCAAGCTATCAGTGGTTAAGTTTGGGGGAACTCAAACTTCGATGTGGATTTCTGACTGCTCAAGGAGGGTCAGTGTTCCAACCCTCTGAGTGCCAAATGTATGGATATATTTGTAGATTCCATACATAGAAAATATATAAATATATTATGAACTATATATTTATTTATAATTTTATAATATGAAATACATATTTATATATTGCATGTAATATATGATATAATAAATACATATATGTATGGAATAGATCATTGTATATATGCTCCTAGTGCCAGTTCTCTGGAGAACCCTGCCTAAGGCAGATCTTGGTGCCAAGAGTGGTTCTTGCAAAACAGAATGTCAAGTGTGAGTCATCTGGATTAGTTCTGGAGTTTCTGGAATTAGCGCTCCAAGCTGACAAGGTTTAAAGACACTAATGAAGCTCAGGCCAGTAGTAAACAGAGCTCCAACCCACAGGGAGGCATGCTGCACTCCATGAAGGACTCCGTGAGTTTTCTACGGTATACATGCAGAAGTTCAGTGTGGGAATGAGTATTCAGGGAGTGGAATCATGGTGGAAAGAATATAAACGTGGATCAGGCGAAATTCATTGACACGCACGCACCAGGCAGAGACTGCATTCAGTGTTGCAGCTTCTAACAGGCTGGTTGGCTGGTTGGTTGGCTGGTTGTTTGGTTGGTTGGTTGGCTGGTTGGTTGGTTGTTTGGTTGGCTGGCTGGTTGGTTGGTTGGTTGGCTGGTTGGTTGGTTGGCTGGTTGGTTGGTTGGATGGTTGGCTGGCTGGTTGGTTTGGTTGGTTGGTTGGTTGGTTGGTTGGCTGACTGGTTATCTGGCTGGTTGGCTGGTTGGTTGTTTGGTTGGCTGGCTGGTTGGTTGGTTGGTTGACTGGTTGGTTTGGTTGGTTGGTTTGTTGGTTGACTGGCTTACTAGCTGGCCTGCTGACGGGCTGGCTGATTGGTTGGTTGGTTGGTTGGTTAGTTGGCTGGCTGGTTGGTTGGTTGGTTGGTTTATTGGCTGGTTGACTGACTGGTTGGCTGGTTGGTTGGTTGGTTGACTGATTGGTTGGCTGATTGGTGGGTGGGTTGGTGGGTTGGTGGGTTGGCTAGCTGGCTGGTTGGTTGGTTGACACATGGACCCAAGGTGGCTGCAGTAATCTAGCTGGAAATGCCAGACATGCCTTGGTTTAACACAGAGTAAAGAATTCAAAGTCCTAGGGACATAAAAACGTTAGCATGAACTTGTCACATGAGACCCAAACACCTATGCTGGGAGGTCCAGAACACGTGCCTCTTCCCAACACTGAGAAACAGATTGTTGAGGAAGCCCAGCCTCCTTGAAAACCTCCATGGTCCCTCTTTCTGTGGGCCAGACCCAACTGTTCCAGACCACTGGAACCACAGCCACTTGATGGGAAAACTTAAACACAATGGGACGAATAGTTCCCAGGTGGCAGAGCCCAAGTGGCAGCACTCAATCCACCAAAGGCAAAGTGGGTATGGTTGCCACGCGGGACAGCAGAGTCAACACGGCACTCAGTTGCCTGACGTGTGTAGACCCCTGGCATTGGCTGGTTGATCACTGTGGTCCTATAAGAGAAATAGCCTGGAAGTCTCCAACAGTCTTCCTGGAGCCATATACGCAGAAAAGCTCCAGTCAAATGAACAAAAGTCTAACTCCAATCACAAGAACAGAAAGACTCGTCCCCTCCGTCCCATAATTGAGCTGCTTTAGAGATCCAGAATTCCCTGGATGAAGAAGAGGACAGTTCTCCTTGAGGAAGGACTCCAGCTCACTACCAAAAACTTATGCCAGCTGGGCACGGGGGTGCACGCATATCATCCCTGCACTTGGGAGGCTGAGGCGAGAAGATTGACTGAGCCCAGGAGTTCAAGACCAGTCTGGGCAACATTGTCAGACCTCATGCCTGGAAGCAAGGAAGGGAGGGGAGGAAGGAGGGAGAGAGGGAGGGAAGGAAGGAAGGTGGGGAAAAGGAAAAACTGTTTGGTGGGTGTGACCGTGTCACTGCCCTCCAGCCAGTGTGACAGAGTGGGACCCTGACACAATAACAGCATTAACTACAAAATCTTAAGGCTTGAGAATAATTTTATTTGGCTCTTCTGGGCACACTGGGGCTGGAGTTGGGTCCCCAAGGCACCCGACCCCACTCCCTCGGCTTGGCCGGGCACCGCCTGTGAGCTGCTCTTGAGGCTGGGGTGGGGTAGGTTCCCTGCAGCTCTCCAGGCCAGCTCACACTGGTGCCTTTTCAGGCCGGGGTTTCAGGAGCAAAGGCCCCCATGGCTCTGGGAGGCCCTATCCTTGTGTGGACCCTCCGCCGGGCCCAGCCTGGGGGCCATTCTCTGGGCCTCAGGCTGTCCACACCCCTGTGAAATCCCGGAGGAGGAACCAGACTCCATGGTTGGTGCGCTGTGGGCGCTGGCATCCCTGGGATGTCCCCGTTGACCCCTCATGCCTTCCAGAGTCACGGGCCAAGGGCCAAATACCAGTGCCCACTTGGGACCCTGCTGAGGAGACCCCAGAGTGCCCAGCAGCACCCGGGAGGAGTGGAAACTGAGACAGGGCCAGGCAGCAAACCCCAAGGTCCCGCAGGTGCCCCGGGCATCTTGCTTGCAACTGTTCTGCCCTCCAGGCCCGGACACCCTGGGCTTGCCATGGGCGTGGCCGCCTCCAAGATCTCGGAAATGCCTCCTGGGTCACTCTCCCCTCGTCCACAGTGGGATCGGGGACCCCAGACTCCTGATGCCCAGGGGAAGGGTGAGCTCAGGGACAGAGTCACATACACGCAGAACCGCCGCCCTTCTGTTCCCAGACGGAGGCTGCCACAACAGAGGCCACGCGTCGCCCCAGATGGCTACCGTCACAGATTGCTCACAAGGAAATTGCTTGTGGGCTCGAAACCTTTCAGGATACACACATTCCCCCCACCCCCCAGAGCTCTGTCGGCTTCTCTGCCATGCCGTCTGTCCACCTGTTTACTTATCTTATGTGAAATGCAGATTTACCCAGCGCCAGACAGACACATAATTGGCCATTTCTTCCCTCCCCTCTTCCATATGTAAAATGTAAATTCACTGAGCATGGACCAAATGCTTCACAAGGATGCCACTCCCCAGCCCCAGCACCTACACCCACCCTGGTCCTCTTTTTTCCCCTCCTTCCCCTCCTGTTTGCAATCACTCCTTTTTTTTTTAGATGAGAAAATATAGTTTATTTAGAAAGTAAATTAGAGAGAGAGAAAGAGAGATTGACCCACCTCCCCAAGGTAGGAGAGGGACACGAGGTCTCTCCGTGTTGCCTAGGCTCTGTCGGTTCTTTGCTCTTTAAGCCTCGCTCCCTTTCAAAGTCCTCTTTGGAAAAAGCACGGGTCACGGATCGACGCAGCTATGATTTCGGTGTCTTTTTTCCAGGCCTGTCCTAAAACTCTGGCAAAAAAATACCCCTCAAAATGATGGAGAGGTGTCAGTCGCTTTTGTGTTTGTCGCTTTGCCATCTTGATGAACGGCATCTTTGTGGTCTCTGTTCATGCTGATCCCCGTATCTGACATTTGCCTGGCTGCATCCTCGGCGTTCCAAACACGCTTTTTTATTTTTCCCATGGGTGCTAAGAATTTTTCAAGCCTCTAATTTCTGTTTGCTGTTCAATTAGGGTTTTTTTGTTTGTTTGTTATGTTTTTTTTTTGAGTCAGGATCTCACTCTGTCATCCAGGCTAGAGTACAGTGGCGCCATCACAGCTCACTGCAGCCTCAACCTGCTGGGCTCAGGTGAACCTCCTGCCTCAGCCTCCTGAGTAGTTGGAACTAGAGGTGCACGCCACCACTCCCATCTAATTTATGCATTTGTGTGTGTGTGTGTGTGTGTGGAGTGACAAGGTCTCTCTATGTTGCCTAAGCTGGTCTTGAACTCCTGGGTTCAAGCTATCCTCCTGCCTCAACTTCCCAGGATGCTGGGGTTATAGGCGAGAACCACTGTGCCTGGTCCCCTTTTAATGATAAATTCTGGCTTTGACCCATTTTTCTTTTCTCACCTTTTGCTATAAACAGTCAAGAGATGCCAGGTCATATTCTGAACACTCTGCTTAAAGATTCCTTCCACCAATGTCCCAGTTCATCACCCTTAAATTTAGCCTCCCACGAGTCCTCAGGGCCCAGACACAATGCAGCCGAGTTCTTTTTTTTGTTTGTTTTGTTTTGAGTTGGAGTCTCACTCTGGCGCCCAGACTGGAGTGCAGTGGCCGCTCCCGGCCACCGCAGCCTTGACCTGCTGGGCTCCGGCGATCCTTCCGCCTCCGCCTTCCAAGTAGCTGGAACTACAGGCGCACGCTACCATGCCCGGCTAATTTTTGACTTATTGTAGAGATGAGGTCTTGCCAAGTTGCCCAGGCGGGTCTCGAACCCGCAGGCTCAGGCAATCCACTCACCTCAGCCTCCCAAAGGCGCAGGATGACAGGCTGAGCCACAGCAGCCAAGTTCTTTACGGCTTTGTCTTTGTTTTGAGTTGGAGTCACACCCTGTAGCCCAGGCTAGAGTGTGGAGGCATGGTCACGGCCACCGCAGCCTCAACCTGCTAGGTTCAGGCAATCCTTCCACCTCAGCCTTCCAAGTAGCTGGAACCACAGGTGTGCGCCACCACTCCCGGCTAATTTTTTTTTTTAATTTATTGTAGAGACAAGGTCTCACCAAGTTGCCCAGGCTGGTCTCGAACTCCTGGACTCAGGCAATCCTCCAACCTCCGCCTCCCAAATTTCTGGTGCCCCAGGGCCCAGACACAACTTAGTCAAGTTTTTTACGACTTTGTAACAACAATGACCTTCCTCCAGTTTCCTGCACCATGGTTCTCCTGTCTGTCTGAGACCTCATCAGAAAGGCGGTTACTCTGCATATCTCGACCAGCATTCTGATCGCAGCCTCTCAGATCAGCTAGGGAGACTGAGGCTCTCTCCGTCGCCCCCTCCTCTGAGCCCTCACCCAAATTATGCTGAGCCTACCATTCACAGAAATGTGGGCATTTTCTGGCAGGCACTTGTTGGTTAAAGATGCCAGACTCTGTAAAATATTGTAAGATGGTTTACTCTGGCTCACTGGAGTGACACCCATCCCCAGGAGGCCCTGAGAATGTGTGCCCACTGTGGTTGAATGGTACCTTGGTTATGGATAGTCAGTAGTTACAAGAACCCATAAATCAATACATGTGAGATGTACTCTGGTTTAAGTCCAGGGAGATGGGACATGTCCACGCCAGGCCCACAAGTTGAAGGCAGCTTCAAATATTTTCTGCCTGACTAAGGAATTTCCAAAGCAGTCAAGGAAGATATGGAGCAGAGTTTCTTGATAGGTGGATGACATTTTACTGGTGGTGGCAGACTTCAAATGAGCAGGGAAGTGCCTTAAAAGATACCAGAGCCTGCCTGGGGTGCCGTGGCTCACACCTGTCATCCCATCACTTTGGGAGGCCGAGACAAGAGGATTGCCTGAGTCCAGGGGTTCAAGACGAGCCTGGGCAACTTGGCCAGACCTTGTCTCTACAATAAGTAAAAAATTATTCGGAAGCCGGGCTCGGTGGCTCAGCCTGTAACCCCACGCCTTTGGGAGGCTGAGGTGAGTGGATGGCCTGAGCCCGCAGGTTCGAGACCCGC
>NW_007257404.1:44011-47772 GCF_000164805.1 Carlito syrichta | reverse complement strand
CATTGCACTCCAGTCTGGGCGACAGAGTGAGACTCCAACTCAAAAAAAAAAAAAAATTATTCGGGCATGGTGGCACTCGCTTGTGTTTCCAGCTACTTGGAAGACTGAGGGGGAAGGATCGCCTGAGACCAATAGGTCAAGGCTGCGGTAGTCATGAGCATGCCACTGCCCTCCAGGCTGGGCGACAGGGTGAGACGCTGAAAAAAAAGGCCCGAATTCACTTATTCCCCTCATCTATCGATAACTTCTTTGAGACTGTTTGTCTCGGTCAACCTCTCACACGTTTCTTCAGGCTGTGGCTTTTGGCACTTTTAGCAACATTGCTTTCCTCTGCCTGTTCCTTGTAGCCAACCCACAGCTGACGGAAGAGGCTCCAATAAATAATTAGGCTTGGGGGCAAGCCACTCATGGAAAGACTTACATAAAAAGTTAAGATACAGTCAGGCATGGTGGCTCACGCCTGTCATCCCAGCACTTTGGGAGGTGGAGGCGAGAGGACTGCCTGAGCCCAGGGGTTCGAGACCAGCCTGGACAATGTGGCGAGACCTCATCTCTACATAAATCAGAAAATTAAACGGGTATGGTGGCAAACGCCTGTGGTTCCAGCTACTTGGGAGGCTGAGGCAGAAGGATCGCTGGAGCCCAGCAGGCTGGGGCTGCAATGGCTGTGAACGTGTCCCTGCACTCCAGCCTGAGTGACAGAGTGAGACCGCAACTCAAAAAAAAAGATAACCAGAGTCCCCAAAAGACAGCTTTACAGGGTCATAATATATTTCAATTTTCCTTCTTTATGTGCTAGAGCCAAGCTGGAGGGTAAAATCACAGTAAGCATTAGGAGTTGGGCAAGGAAAAGAAAAAGAAAGTGAGCGTAGCTGGGCTCAGTGGCTCAGCTTGTCATCCCAGCACTTTGGGAGGCCAAGGCGAGTGGATGACCTGAGCCCGCGGGTTCGAGACCAGCCTGGGCAGCTTGGCAAGATCTCGTCTCTACAATAAATAAAAAATTAGCCGGGTATGAGAGTGCATGCCTGTAGTTCCAGCTCCTTGGAAGGCTGAGGAGGAAGGATCGCCAGAGTCCAATGGGTCGAGGCTGCGATTACCAGGAGCGTGGCACTGCACTCCAGGTTGGGAGACAGAGTGAGACTCCAACTCAAAAAAAAAGTGACCGCTTAGTTGTCACACTTCCAAGCCGGTCTAACTCTGCCCACCACACAGGTCCAAACCCATTTTCAACACCCACTCCTTGATGTGTGCCATTGCAACCCCCCACCCCTTGGTACCAATTTCTGTCTTAGCCCAGGTGTGCGGTGCTAACAAGACACCACAGCCTGGGTCATTTACAGATCATGGGCGTGCGTTTCTCACCGTCCTGGAGGCCGGGAATCTGGCACTGGCATTGGGTATCTGGGGCACTCCTTGCTGCGTCCTCCCGTAGAAGGTGGAAGGACAGAAAGGGTCAGTCCTTTTGGAAGGTCACTGACCCCGTCCGGGAGGGTGACCTTCTGGCCTGCTCACCCTCAAAGGCCCAGCCTCTTGACACTGGGATGGGTTTTCAACGTGGATTTGGGGGGAAGTCAAATAGTCAAAGCATAGGAGCCCTGACTACCGCACACAGGCAACTGCAACTTTATTTATTGAATATCTTATTTATTTATTTAGAGACGAGGGCTCTCTACGTTGTCCAGGCTGGTCTCGAACCCCTGGGCTCAGGCAATCCTTTCACCTCGGCTTCCCAAGTGCTGGGATGACAGGTATGAGCCATTGGGCCCGTCCTCAAACTGCAACTTTAGGATGCATTTACTATCTTTCCTCTCTGTCAATCCCATGGCAGCTGTCAGGAGGCCCCAGGCTTGAATAGTCCTTAATCTCACCTTTGTCTCGTCACTAGATCCAGTTCAGGCCTGTTTTGGGGACTGTATCTCCCAGAGCCTTGTAAAACCCAACTCTTGAAGCAGTGGGCTTCTCCGAACCAGCAGTGTCCCAGATGCCTGGACCTATCTCTGTGTTTACGCCATTGCTTCCTGCAAACTTGGGCGTTTCTTCGCAATCTCGTCTCTTGTTTGTGCTACCACACCTGACACGGCAGTGGCAACCACTCACTTGCAACTCTGTGTGTCTCACCTCTTCCCTGGGGTTGCCGGCTTGGTCGTCTTGTATTCTGCCTGCTGGGTCACCATGGGTGTCTTCTAGCAAATATTCTGCCCTGCCCCACAAGGGTCACCATCACTTCGCTCTCCTCTGTGTCTGCCAGCAGTCTGCCAGCTGAGCCAGTGCCATCTCATTTTGTTTGGGAGAGTTTATTTGTTGTCACAGCAAAACCTGATCTGTCCTGACTAATACAGACAAAAAAGTAGTCGGTTCTTTTCTTTCTTTTTTTTTGAGTTGGAGTCTCACTCGGTCGCCCAGACTGGAGTGCAGTGGCCGCTCCCGGCCACCGCAGCCTCGACCTGCTGGGCTCCAGTGATCCTTCTGCCTCAGCCTTCCCTGTAGCTGGAACTACAGGCGTGCACTACCACGCCTGGCTAATTTTTGATTTATTGTAGAGATGAGGTCTCGCCAAGTTGCCCAGGCGGGTCTCGAACCCGTGGGCTCAGGCAATCCACTCACCTCAGCCTCCCAAGGCGCGGGATTACAGGCTGAGCCATGGAGCCCGGCTTCTTTTTTTTTTTTGAGTCGGAGTCTCACACTGTTGTCCAGGCTGGAGTACAAGGGCACGTTCACAGCCACTGCAGCCTCAACCTCCTGGGTTCAGGCAATCCTGCCGCCTCAGCCTTCCCTGTAGCTGGAACCACAGGCGCGTACCACCATGCCTGGCTAATTTTGTGATTTATTGTAGAGACGAGGTCTCATCAAGTTGCCCGGGCTGGTCTCAAACTCCTAGGCTCAGTCAATCCTCTTGCCACAGCCTCCCAAAGAACTGGGATGACAGGCGTGAGCCACCGTGCCTGGCCTAGAAGTAAACTCTTTGAAGTAGGGAGCTCTTATAACAAGAAACAGACATCGGCAAATGTCTACAAAATCTCCATGGCATGCAGCAGTGAGCTTTTACACTCTGTGTGTCTGGGCTCAGTTTGGCTGATCTTGGCTGGGGTCATGCCAGCAGGCCCTGGTCACAGGAAGGGGTGAAGGACTTAGGTCATGGATACCCCCTATCATGGGAGTACAGATATAAAGGCGGGCATAAAAAAAAAAACCCCAGAGTTTATTTATAAAAAAACTGCATTTATTCTTACCTGTTTAAACTTCAGCCACCTCCAGAGTCCTCTCCATTTGATGCAAGACACCCATCGAGATGCTTTTTTCCACCACGCAAAACAGTTTTTGAACTTGTCCATTTCGAGGCCTTTTAAAACTACTTCTGCTGTTTTTCATTTCACCTCTTCCACATTGGCTGTTTCCCTTTGAGGACTTTTTTCATCTGGGGACAAAAAAACAGTCACTTGGGGCAAGATCGGGTGAATACAGAGGGTGGGGTGTGGGGTCAAACCCGTTTTGGTCAAACACAACTGCTGAACATTCAGTGTGGTGTGAGCTGGTCCCTTGTGCATCACCCATCATGAAATGGGCAAACATCGCCGGGCTCGGTGGCTCAGCCTGTCATCCCGCGCCTTGGGAGGCCGAGGTGAGTGGATGGCCTGAGTCTGCGCGTTCGAGACCCGCCTGGGCACCTTGGCAAGACCTCATCTCTACAATAAATCAAAAATGAGCCGGGCGTGGTAGTGCGCGCCTGTAGTTCCGGCTACTCGGAAGGCTGAGGCGGAAGG
>NW_007257404.1:41356-43755 GCF_000164805.1 Carlito syrichta | reverse complement strand
AAAAAAAAAAAAAAAAAAAAAGAAAAATGAAATGGGCAAACATGTTGAAAGAATCTCAAAAAAAAAAAAAATTCACTGAAGCCGAACGCAGCCTCTCACAACACTGGCTGGGGCAGGGGTCCGCCTTCCAGAAGACACTTCCAGGTATTTCGGGGTACCCACTCATAATTTGCATTCAAATCCATACATTTCTTGGTCAAGAGAAAGCACAATACAACCTGATGTCCATCAGAGATTCCAGGCCTGGCAGCAGGTGGCCTGACTGGGTGGGTGTGGTCTGGTGAACAGAGGGGTGGACAGCAAAAGAGACAACCCATGTGTTCACCACATCAATTTAAAAAAAAAAATTATTATAGAGACGAGGTCTCACCAAAGTTGCCAAGCGGGTCTCCAACCCATGGGCTCAGGCAATTCTCACGCCTCTGCCTCCCAAAGTGCTGGGATGACAGGCGTGAGCCGCCGCACCGGGCTCACCACTCACCCTGTTTCTTCTTCCTAGGCAAGCAGAAAGCTCACTTCCCAACCTCCCCTATGGTGGGCGTGGCCAGGCAGGGGTCATGTGACTGAGTTCTGGCCTATGGGATGCAGGAGTCAGTGATGAAAGCTACTTTCCCTCCCAAGGTAACTCTGGAGATCACATGCTCCCACACTCGAGGGCGAAGAAGAACCATTCGGCTGCCATATGTAAGTGACAGATACCTCTCGGGGTGTGCTGTGGCCACGACACAGCTTGGCTCAAGCATGGTCCCTGGACCAGCCATGTCGCCTGGGAACACGGCAGGCCCTCAGACCTGCTGAGTCAAGGATGCCGGTGTGGAGCCTGGCAGTCTAGGTTTTGGGATTTTTTTGAGTTGGAGTCTCACTCTGCTGCCCAGGCTGGAGGTCAGTGGCACACCCACGGCCACCACAGCCTTGCCCTGCTGGGCTCAGGTGATCCTTCTGCCTCACCCTTCCAACAAACTGGAACTGCAGGCACATGCCACCATGCCCAACTATTTTTTTTTCATTGTAGAGATGAGGTCTTGCCAACTTGCCCAGGCTGAGTCTCGAACCCGTGGGCTCAGGCAATCCTCTCACCTCAGCCTCCCAAAACGCTGGGTTTATAGGCGTGCGTCACCGCTCCCGGCCTTGCAGTTCAGGGACGTTCAACGACTGCTCTGAGGACTACAAGACTTGAAGACACTAGCAAGAGTGTGCCTCATGGAAGGACGGGGTGTTCCCGGTGGGGTGGGCAGAGAAGGGAAGACAGAAAACCGAGAATGTGGCTCCCAGCAGAGCAGGCGGGTGAGATAAACCCAGAGCGACTGGGAGGTTTGGATTTTAAGTCTCAGAGATGAAACAGTCCAAGGCTGAAAAGATCCTGGGGGAGCGGTGGGCACAGGTCACTGGGCATGGGGTGGTCCGGGGCTTGGGGACCACGGTATTGGGTGGCATGGCCCACCCAGGATGGATGCAGGGATTGGACTGGAGAAGGTAAGTGGCAGGTGGTCTTGTCCAAATCCTGCACCCCTAACTCCAAGGATGTGGGTGCTGACCCCAGATTCTGGAACAATTCCAAGGACAGGAGAGGTCAGACAGGTCCTCCAGAGAAACGGAGCCACGAGGGTTAGGGTTAGGGCTGCGTGCATGTGGAACAAGACTGGCCGTGAGGAGCCGGCCCGCACAGCCATGGAGGCTCAGACCCCTGTGGTCAGCATGCTGGAGACCTGGAGAGCTGTGGTGTGTCTCGGTCCCATGCTGCCAGGCTCAAGATGCAGTTGTTCCCTCCCACTCAGCCTTTTTGTTCTCGCCGGGGCTCCTGTGGGCCGTCCGCACAGGCGAACGTCAGTCTCGCCCAGAAACACCCGCACAGACGCACCCAGAAGGACGCAGGACCAAACGTCGCGGCACCCCCTAGCCCCGTCCAGTTGGGAGATGAGACGCACCCTCCCACGTGGCCTCTGCCCTTGGGATAGCAAGGTATTCCACGGACCCCACCCACCCCATCAGGGCCGAGGCGCACAGTCCCCAAGCTGCCGGTCGTTCGGAGCTGGTTGAGATTCGAGGAGGACCAGGCATGGAGGCTGCAGGAGCTAGTCAGGCACGGGGCACGCGGCTGGGCCTGAGCCGCTGGGCCGGGTGATCGTGTGGGGGAAGCGAGAGGGTTTCGCTGTGATGCAGGGCTTCATCCTCGTGAAGACGGCCCTGAGTCCTCCTGGGTGGGTGCCTGGAGGTCTGGGGACAAAACAGCCCACACCAAGCACTCGCGTGTGCGGGGCAGGTCACAGGCACCCCACATCGGGGTTTTCAGCCGCAAACGCTCATTCCCTCAAGCCCGAGGCCAGAAGCCTGAGACGGAGCGGCCCAGGGCTGGCTCTTCCCCAGGGCTCCCTCCTTGGGGTCCCCTCCCTCCCCCCCTT
>NW_007257404.1:36308-41272 GCF_000164805.1 Carlito syrichta | reverse complement strand
CCCCCTCCCCCCCCTTCTGGAGCTGAGACACCCATGCCCTCCTGCCCTTGGACCTCAGAAGTCCAGGTTCTCTGGCCTTTGGACTCTGGGACTTGCCTGGGGGCCCCTTGGACCGAGAGTTCCACTGTGTCTCTCCTGGTTCCAGGCCTTCAGGCTTGAATTGAACCCCACCACTGGCTTCTCTGGGTCTCCGGCTTATGAGGGCATCTCAGGGGAATTCTCAGCCCCATAATAAATCCCTTCACGTCTGTTGGTCTCTTATCTATCTACCAATCTAGCCATTATCCATCTTTCTCTATATGTATGTGTGTCTCTGTCTCTCCCTCTTTCTCATGTTTTTATATATGTCTGTCTGTCTGTCTCTATCTAATCTCTCTCTGTCTGTCTATCTATCTAGCTATATATCTAGTTCCCCTAAGGCTCCAGAATCCCTCTCTCTCCCCCTCCCTCTCTCTCACCCTCCCTCCCTCCTCCCTCCTTCCCCCTCCCTCCCTCTCTTCCCCTCCCTCCTGGTGACCTTTGGGTTCCTTGGCTTACAGAAGTATCACCCCCACTGGGCACGGTGGCTCACACCTGTCATCCCAGAACTTTGGGAGGCAGAGGCGAGAGGATTGCTTGAGGCCGAGAGTTCGAGACCAGCCTGGGCAACACAGTGAGACCCTGTCTCTACCAAAAAAAAAAAAAATTTAAAAGCTTATCCAGGCATGGTGGTGCACACCTGTAGTCCCAGCTCCTCGGGAGGCTGAGGTGGGAGGATCACTTGAGCCCAGGACTTTGAGGCTACAGTGAGCTATGATCACACCACTGCACTCCAGCCTGAGCCACAGAGCCAGGTCCTGTCTCTAGGGACAAGAAGGAAGGAAGGAAGGAAGGAAGGAAGGAAGGAAGGAAGAGAAACAAGCGTCACCCCAATCTTGCCTTCACCTTCACGTGGTGCCTCGTGAGCATGTCTGTGTCCAAGTGTCCCTCCTCTGCGGTCGCCAGGCGTGTTGGAGCAGTGCCCACCCCGACGACCTTGTCCTACTTAGCCACATCTGCAATGACCCTGTTTCCAAAAAAGGCCCCATGATGAGGAGATGAATGTCAGGACTGCCGCGTGAACCAGGGGACACCCTGGCATCCCTCCTTTATGAAATCAGACTAGCAGGTGCACCTGCTTTGGCCAGGGGGAGCAGACAGACCCCCAAAGACCCCCAGGGAAGGCACCGTGGGAGGAAGAACAGTAACTGCTTAGCGGGCTTGGGTCCAGGGGCCTCCATGACAGGCCTGGCAAGGGTCTCCATCCACAGCCCTGGTGAGGTGGGGTAAGGTCCCCTCCTCCGTCTCACATGACCCCAGGCTATCACAGGGCGGGGGTAGTCAGGGCCTGATCGGCAGCCCTGGACATGGCCCAGGGTGTGATGGGGCCCGGAGCCACGGGGCTGGCTCTGGAGTCGGCGCGGGGGACATGGGACTAGAAGCCCTGGGTCCAGGAGCATGGCAAGGTGGCCCTGGCGGGCTTGAACTGCCCAGGGCTCAGGCTCCCCCAGGCAAGTACAGGACAGTGGCCATGTCCCAGACTGCCCCATGCCCTGGCCCCGCCTGGCTGGGCCTCCCACTGACCTTGGGACACCTGTTCCTTCCTCCCACGAGGTTCACACATGACCCCCTTGCCCATTCACAGCTCTTGGAGAGGAAAAGATATCTTTCCTCACCTGTTTCTGGGCTCACGGTAGAGACGCTTGTGAGCAAAGACAGACGAACAAGAGAAAAGTGTGCATGTTTATTTAACACGCTTTCTATCACGGGAGTCGTCAGAAAGGGGGACCTGGAGGAACCGGAGAGCTGTGTATGATTAGACCAAGTTTCATGAGGGGTGGACGATGGTGCGGAGTGAGACGGTGGTGCAGGGGTGACGAGAATGAACAGAGGACTGGCCCCCCTTCAGGCTGTTAAATCGTCTTCCCCCCTTCAGGCTGTTATGTCGGAATATCACAGACTGGGTAGCTTTTTTTTTTCCTTGAGTCAGAGTCTCACTGTCGCCCAGGCTAGAAGGCAGTGGCATGCTCATAGCCACCACAGCCTGGACCTGCTGGGCTCAGGAGATCCTTCCGCCTCAGCCTTCCAAGTAGCTGGGACTACAGGTGCACATCACCTCGCCCGGCTAATTTTTTAATTTATTGTAGAGATGAGGTCTGGCCAATTGCCCAGGCTGGTCTCGAACCCCTGGGCTCAGGCAATCCCCTCACCTCGGCCTCCCAAAGTGCTGGGATTATAGGCATGAGCCACTGTACCCAGTCGACTGGGGAGTTTATAAGAAGTCAGAAATTACTGACTCACAGTTCTGGGAGGTGCAAGACCAAGGGGCGGCATCTTGACAGGACCTTTTGCTGTGTCATCGATGGCCGAAGGGCAGAAAGAGACAGGAGACAGCGAAGGGGAGAGGGGCCACATGCCTCCTTCCATCAGAAGCCCCCTCTCGCGGTAACATCAGTCCCTGGTGGGTGCAGAGATTGGCCTGTGCAGGCCACAAGGCCGACACCCGCCCCTTTGCACACTCTGCACGTCCAGGAGAGGGGTGGGGGCCAGAAGGAAACGCCAGAGTCTGGAGCGAGGGGCAGAGATGGAGAAGACCACCAGGCCCACTGGAAGCTGTGCCCCTCCCCAGCACACAGCACCCAGGGGCTTGTGGGAAACCAGGCAGGTCTCAGAGCAGGAGGAAGCTGCATGCTCTCAGCACACACGTCCAGGTCCTGCCTCCGTGAGCCCAGGAAGGAGCTCTCGCTGGTAGGCTGAGATCAGCCGTGTAGGGGGCAGGAGCCGGGGCCCCAGTCTCTCCTTGCCCCAAGGGGGGCTGAAGCAGGGAGGCCCCGAGGACCTGGGAGGGGGCATCTGATGGGTGGTCTGAGAGAATCAGGGTGCTCGCTGCCTCTCAGCATCACTTGGTGCTTGGGGAGCCGAAACGCCACCTCCCTCCCTCCTGCTCCCGAGTCAGGTGGCTGGACTCAGGGGCCTGGGAGAGAACCAGGCCGAGGAGAAATGAAAGGGAACCAGAAGGCCAGACGGAGGGAGGACGAGGACGGTGAGCCAGGACTGCAGGGATGGAGGGGGCGGCCCCGAGACCCACTGTCCTCCAGGCCACCCACAGCGAGACTGGCCCACGCCCAGGTCACCTTCTTGGCACAGGCAAGGGGCACGAAGGGCTCTGGGCTTTGCTCATTTGTTGAACAAATGAGGTTTGAACTCTTAGTCTGTGCCAGGCCCCCACCTGTTTTCATTTTCTGTTTATTATTATTTTATTTTATTTTATTTTTTTTTTTGAGTCGGAGTCTCACTCGGTCGCCCAGGCTGGAGTGCAGTGGCCGCTCCCGGCCACCGTAGCCTCGACCCGCTGGGCTCCGGCGATCCTTCTGCCTCAGCCTTCCGAGTAGCTGGAATTACAGGCATGCACCACCATGCCCGGCTGATTTTTTGATTTATTGTAGAGATGAGGTTTCGCTGCCCAGGCGGGTCTCGAACCCGCGGGCTCAGGCAATCCACTCACCTCAGCCTCCCAAAGGCGCGGGATTACAGGCTGAGCCACCGAGCCCGGCTATTATTGTTTTAATTAATTATTATTATTAGCAGTAGTAGTGATGGGGGTCTCACTCTGTCACCCAGGCTGGAGTGCAGTGGTGCCATCATAGCTCACCGCAGCCTCCAACTCCTGGCCTCGAGCGATCCTCCTCCCTCAGCCTCTTGAGTAGCTGGGACTACAGGTGGATACAGCCACGCCTGGATAATTTTCTTAATTTTCTGTAGAGATGGGGTCTTGCTATGTTGCCCAGCTAGTCTTGAACTTCTGGCCTCAAGCAACCCTCCTGCCTTGGCCTCCTGAGTTGCAGGGATTACAGGCGCGAGCCATTGCACCTGGCCCATTGTTCCCTCATCTAAATAGCCACCAGCGGCCGGTGCAGTGGCTCACACCTGCCATCCCAACACTTCGGGAGGCTGAGGCGGGAGGATTGCTCGAGTCTAGGACTTAGAGACCGGCCTGGACAACCTAGCGAGACCTCGTCTCTACAAAAATATCAAGAAATTAGCCAGGCATAGTGGCACACGCCTGTAGTTCCAGCTACTCAGGAGGCTGAGGCGGGAGGATCGCCTGAGCCCAGGAGATTGAGACTGGACCCTGACTCAAATAAATAAATAAATATCAATTAAAATAAAATATAAATAGATAAAATAGTGCCCAGAGGCAGCAGGGTCCAGCATGGTCCAGACCCTGTCCCGGTGGCTGACCTTCCGGGGAGGCCAAGGGGTGACAGGGTCCCTGCAGGCACAGCAGCGGGGGCAGCCCCTGACCTCCCCATCCCCCCACCTGAGCTCCCGTCAGCCTGGCTCCTGGCTCTGCCAGCCACGGTGCCAGACGCCAAGCTTCTTCCCGGGCACGGAGAGAACCAGGCCGAGGAGAAATGAAAGGGAACCAGAAGGCCAGACGGAGGGAGGACGAGGACGGTGAGCCAGGACTGCAGGGATGGAGGGGGCGGGCCCGAGACCCACTGTCCTCCAGGCCACCCACAGCGAGACTGGCCCACGCCCAGGGCTCAGCCCCCTGCGCCCCACAAGTCTCCGGCCCCCCACGGGCCTCCTGGCACCAGTGGGGGGCGACCCTCGACCGCCACAGCCCCCATTCACACATCTCATGACTTAAGTGTTTCTCCTGGCTGTTCAGAATTGATCAAGGAACCAGAGCGGGTCCCTGGGGACAGCGGGAACCACTGATGGCGCTCCTTCTTCCCCGCCCTCAAGACCCCAATCCACCTCTCTTCACCACGGCCCGCCTCAAGACCCAAACTCTCCTCCCCACTCCACCCCAGTCCCCCTCAAGACCCTAACCCAACTCTCCCCCTCTCCAGTCCACCCTCAGGACCCAAACCCACCTTCCCCTACCCCGACCACTCAAGACACAAACCCGCTTCCCCACCCCCCAGCCCTCCTTCAAG
>NW_007257404.1:27014-36288 GCF_000164805.1 Carlito syrichta | reverse complement strand
CCCCCAGCCCTGCCTCAAGAGCTAAATCCACCTCCCCCCACCCTGGCCCCCAACCCCCAAGCCCACCTCCCCACTCCCACCCAGCCCACCCTCCGTGTCAGCACGACCTCCCTCCCCTCCCCTCCCCCGCTCAGCTCTGCAGTCCTGGGAGCCTGGGCTGCCAACTGGCTCACTCACCCGTTCACACTCTGGAGCCCCCCAGAGACCATCAGGCCTGCAGTGGGATACACAGCGTGCACAATCCGGAACTCTCCTCCAGTGTCCACCAACCCAGCTGGGCCTTCCCAGTCTCAAGCAGCTGTCCGTGCCAGACCCACTGGCAACCCCACTCCTGCTCTCGGGAGACCTCACTCAGCTTCCTCTCTGGGCACCCCCAGGTGGACTCCCCTCCCTGGGGGGGGTTCCCCTCCCCAGGTAGGTTCTACTCCCCTAAGTGAACTCCCTAACCCAGGTGAGCTCCACACCCCCAAGTGATCTCCCCTCCCCCAGATGAATTCCCCTCCCCCAGGTGAACTCCCCTCCCCAGGGGGGCTCCTCTCCCTGGACGGAGTGGTCCCTCCGCCCTGTCTGGTGAGCAGGCTGGAGATTGGGGGGGCAGCCAGCCAGCATGGGTCATCCTTCCCTTCTCCTGGGAAGGCCTAGTTCCTGGGAGAGTGGCCTAGTTCCTGGGAGAGTCACAGGCAAGGTTAACAGCTGGACCCGTGTTCAGGGAATGGGTGGCCCCGGGAGCCTCTGGCGGAGGCCTGGCCTGCGCATGACAGACCGGGAGGAGCCTCTGGGGCTGGGGGCAGGGTGCCCCTCACCTAGGGTGGTGACAATACAGCGTGGGGACAGTGGGGTCAGGGTCGCGTTCAGGCCAAGGTGACCCCAGCCAGAAAAGGCCGGGCTTGGTGGGCACCAGCCCCAGGGGAGCCAAGCCAAAGCCGACAAGCAGGACTGGGGTCCTCCTCTGTCAGAGAGGGCCACTAGGCTTCCCAAGGCAGGCAACATCCCCAGGCCAGGAGCACAAGGCAGGGTCCAGCTGCTAGTCTGCCGGGACCACCCAGGGCCAGCCCAGCCCCTGCAGACTGAGGCCCCATCCCAGGCCATGAGGACGGGCAGGGCCGTCTGCTGCTCAGCTCAGCCCAGATTTCCACAGGGGTCCTGGGGCAGAAGTGGCATCCCAGCCCCGCTGGCCCTCCTCTTCCTGGGAGTCCTCCTTGTAAATATCCGAGTGTGACTTGGTCATGTCTGTTTGGGGGCCAAGGTCTCCCCGGGGTCTCGTCCCCTTCCTGGCCCCCTAAGCCTTGCTTCCCCTGCAAACCTCTCAGGAGGCTGTTTACTGTCCTGGAAGCAGGGAAGGCCCTCATTGCTTGGGACCTCTTGGCCATCTCTGTCCCCAGACCTGGCCACTATCACCTCTGGCCCGGCCCCTGCAGGGGCTGACTCTCCCGTCTCCCAGCTTCCCCTCACGCCTCCACAATCAGTTCTTGCTCTTGGACCAGAGAGAAGTTTTATATTTTCATTTATTTATTTGAGTCAGAGTCTCACTCTGTCGCCCAGGCTGGAGGGCAGGGGCACGCTCCTGGCCCCACAGCCTCGACCTGCTGGGCTCCGGCGATCCTTCCGCCTCAGCCTTTCAAGTAGCTGCAACTACATGTGCACACTACCACGCCAGGCTAATTTTTTATTTATTGTAAAGATGGGGGTCTCAGCTGGGCTCGGTGGCTCAGCCTGTAATCCCGTGCCTTGGGAGGCTGAGGTGAGTGGATTCCCTGAGCCCGTGGGTTTGAGACCCACCTGGGCACCTTGGCAAGACCTCATCTCTACAATAAATCAAAAAATTAGCCAGGTGTGGTAGTGCATGCCTGTAGTTCCAGCTACTTGGAAGGCGGAGACGGAAGGATTGCCAGAGCCCAGTAGGTCGAGGCTGCGGTGGCTGGGAGCGTGCCACTGTCCTCCAGTCTGGGCGATAGAGTGAGACTCCAACTCAAAAAAAAAAAGATAGGGTCTCGCCAAGTTGCCCGGGCTGGTCTCGAACACTTGGGCTCAGTTCATCCACTCGCCTCGGCCTCCCAAAGTGCTGGGATGACAGGCTGAGCCTCTCTAACCTGGCCAAGGTTTTAAAAGCGTCACTCAGGCCTGCATGTCCTGCTCTCCAGGCTCCTCGTCCCCCACAGTGACACCCACAGTGACGCCCAGCCCCTCCTGCCCCGGGTCCCCTCCGACACTCCCTGGGCCTGGAACGGCCCCTGCACCCCCAGGACCTCAGAGGCGTGTCCCTGCGCTCATGCCCAGCCCTGACTGTTGGCCCCCAAGTCATTTTCCTGTCACCTCGTTTCCTCCCTAGCTCTGGCCACTACCCCAAAATCTCTACTGATGCATCCTCTCATTTGCTGTCTGCTCCCCTAGTTGGGAGCCCCACAGGGCAGAGGCCCCCGCCCCGCCTGGGCCAGCCCAGTGCCCGCCCCCTGAAAGAGCTAACTGCACCCAGGCCCCAGGCCCCAAAGGTGCTCAGCTTGGCCCCTCAGCACCCGGCGTCACCCGCGAGGAAGGAGAGACTCCGGTAGCGGCCAGATGGCGTGCAGCAACAGAACTCTGCGCCCCCCTCCCTGCCAGGAAGCCACACCACACCAAAGGGTCAAGCCACAGCCAACGGCCACCAGGTTCCAACGAGAGAAAGCCAGACATGCTCCTGGCAGGGCTCGGTGGGGAGCCCGGTGTCCAGGTGCCACCTCCTTCTTTCCCAGCCAGCAGTCTCCATCAGGGCGCACCGGAGGCCCACAGAGAGTGTGACACTTTCATTGAGACAGAACTCACATACCACGAAGCTGACCCATCCCAAGTCTAGCTGCAGACTCCGCGGGGCTTGAGCACAGAGTTGTACAACCATCGCCCTGCCCAATTTGAGATCCTTTCGACATCCCAGAGACAGACCCCGTGTGTCCCCATCGGCGGTCACTCCCCAGCCCCGGGCAGCTACGGATCTGCTTTCTGTCTCTATGAATGTGCCCGTCCTGAACACTTCGCACACATGGAATCGCAACATGGGGTTTTCTGTGTCCTCAAGATTCACCAGGTTGTGGCAGGCGGCAGGGCTTCATTCCTTGTTAGGGATGAATAACATTCCTTTTTTTTTTTTTTTAATTAGTTTTTGAGTTGGAGTCTCACTCGTTACCCAGGCTAGAGTGTACGGTCACGCTCACGGCCACCACAGCCTGGGCGCAGGCGATCCTTCTGCCTCAGCCTTCCAAGTAGCTGGAAACACAGGTGCGCACCACCACACCTGGCTTATGTTTTTATTTACTGTAGAGATGAGGTCTCGCCAAGTTGCCCAGGCTGGTCTCAAACCCCTGGGCTCAGGCAATCCTCTTGCCTCTGCCTCCCAAAGTGCTGGGGTGGGTGACTGGCATAAGCCACAGAGCCCGGCTAATTCACAAATACTGTCTGGCATTTTGTGTGCTGTCTTTCTGCTTCCCTGGTGGTGTCTTTTGAAGCCCCAAAGTGTTTAATTTTGACCAAGTCCAAGGCATCTATTTCTTCTTTGGCTGTTTTTGCTTTTGGTGTTCTACACAAGAAACTGCTGTCTACCACGAGGTAGTCAAGATTTACTTCTATGGGTTCTTTTCTTAAGAATTTTCCAGTTTCGGCGCTTATGTTTGGATCTGTGATCCATTTTTTTCCCTAAAAAGTTTTTATTATGATTATGAAACAGATCATATGACAAAAGTGTTACCACTACCTGTATGTCAAGGTAAAAGAGAAAAAATAAAATGAATTATTCCTGAAGCTCCCCCATCCCTTCACCTCTGACATGCCCAGACACAATTGCCTTCTAATCCATTTCGAGTTGTTTTGTGTGCAGTGTGAGGTAGGGGACCAAATTAATTCCTTTTTTTTTTGGTCAGGGTCTCACTCTATTGCCCAGGCTGGAGTAGAGTGGTGTGATCATGGCTCACCACAGCCTTAACCTCCTGGGCTCACACAAGCCTCCTGCCTCAGCCTCCCAAGTAGGCATGCACCACCATACCTGGATAATTTTTCAATTTTTTTGTAGAGAAGATGTCTTGCTATATTGCCTAGGCTGGACTCAAACGCCCGGCCTCAAGCAATCCTTCTGCCCCAGCCTCCCAAGTAGCTGACGCTACAGGCGTGCACCTCCATCCTTGGACAATTGTTTTTATTTTTTCAGTGACCTATGTTGCCCAGGCTGGCCTCAAATGCCTCACCTCAAGCAATTCTCCTGCCTTGGCCTCCCAAAATGGTGAGATTATAGGTGTGAGCCACCACGTCCAGTCCAGGGTTCAATTTAATTCTTTTCGCACGTGGATATCCCGCTGCCCTAGCACCATTTGCTGAAACAATGATTGTTTCCCCCACTGAATTGTCTTGGCATCCTTGTCAAAAAGTAACTGACCGTAAGTTCGAGGGTTTGTGTTGGAAGTCTCGACTCTACGCCATTGATCTGTGCATCCATCCTTATGCCAATACCACACTGTCTTGATGACTAGAGCTTTGCAGTAAGTTTGAATCAGGAAGTGTGAGTCCTCCAGGCTTCTTTTTTCTCTTTCAAGGTTGTTTCAACCCTTCCAGTGTGGGGCCCTCGCACTCAGGTATTAATGTTAGGATCTGTTTGTAAGAAGCCAGCTGGGATTGTGACAGAGATTGCCTTGACGCCATAGATCAACCTGGCAGTACTGCCATTTTAACAATACTAAGTCTTCAGATCCATGACCACAGGATACCGTCCCATGGGATTAGATCTTCTTTGATTTCTTTCAACAATATTTTGTAGGTTTTCTTTTTCTTTTTTCCCTTTTTTTTGAGTCGGAGTCTCATTCTGTCGCCCAGGCTCGAGTGCAGTGGCACACTCCCGGGCACCGCAGCTTTCATCTGCTGGGCTCCGGCGATCCTTCCACCTCAGCCTTCCAAGTAGCTGGAACTATAGGCATGTGCCATCATGCCTGGCTAAGTTTTTTATTTATTGTAGAGACAAGACCTTGCCAAGTTGCCCAGGCTGGTCTCAAACCCCTGGGCTCTGGCAATCCTCTCACCTCGGCCACCCAGAGTGCTGGGATTGCAGGTATGAGCCATCATGCCCAGCTTGAGTGGCTTATACGCAACAGAAATGTACTGCTCACAGTTCTGGAGGCTGGAGGTCCAAGGTCGAGGGACTGGCAGATTTGGTGTCCGGTGAGGGCTGCTTCCTTGTTCACAGATGGCTGTCTTCTCCTGATGTCCTCATAGAGTGGAGGGCAGGGGATGGCGGTCCCTCCGAAGCTTCTCTGATAGGGGCACGAATCCCGTTTATGAGAGCTTAGCCTTCACAAGCCAGTCAATCCACCCCCCCAAAGGTCCCCACTTCCAAATGCCATCACTGTGGGGCTTAGGACTTCACATACGAATGGGGAACACAGATATTCACACTGAAGCATTCTATCCCTTCCTTTTCTTTTTTCTTTTCTTTTGAGTTGGAGTCTCATTCTGTCACCCAGAATGGACTGCAGTGACCGCTCCGGCCACCGCAGCCTCGACCTGCTGGGCTCCGGCGATCCTTCCGCCTCAGCCTTCCGAGTAGCTGGAACTACAGGTGCGCGCTACCACGCCCGGCTATACCCCTTCCTTTTCAATGTGGATGGGTGCCTTTTAAGTCCTTGTCTTACCCAGTTGCTTGGGTCAGAACCTTCCACACAGTGTTGAACAGCAGCGGGGGTGTTCCCCCTTGCCTTGACCCTGACCTTGGGGGGAAGCTGGCAATCTCTCAGTGTTGACTGTGATGTCAGCTGTGGGGCTTTCACAGATGCCTGCTCTCAGGTGGAGAAATTCCCTTGTGTTTCCAGGGGGTTGCATGTTCTTTTCTTTCTTTCTTTCTTTTTGAGTTGGAGTCTCACTCCGTCACCCAGGCTGGAGTGCAGTGCACGACCTGCTGGGCTCTGACGATCCTTCTGCCTCAGCCTTCCAAGTAACCAGAACCACAGGTGCGTGCTACCATGCCTGGCTAATTTTTTTCATTTTTATTGTAGAGATGAGGTCTCGCCAAGTTGCCCAGGCGGGTCTCAAACCCGTGGGCTCAGGCAATCCACTAGCCTCAGTCTCCCAAAGTGCTGGGATGAAAGGCTGAGCCACCGAGTCTGGCTGGTTATGTCTTCTTGTCATGTGAGTGTTAGGTCTTGTAGGGTGGCTTTTCCTGTGTCTACTGAGATGATCGTATGGATTTGTTCTTCATTCTGTTGCTATGGTGAATTGTCTTGATTGCTTTTTGGAAGTTAAACTTCCCCCTTTTTTATTATTATTTTATTATCATTATTATTATCATTATTACGACAGAGTCTCACTCTGTGGCCCAGGCTGGAGTGCAGTGGAACCAACATCATGGCTTCCACAGCCTCAACCTCCTGGGCTCAGGCGATCCTTCCACTTCAACCTTCCAAGTAGCTGGAACTTCAGGCATGTGGCACCACACCTGGCTAATTTTTTGATTTATTGTAGAGCTGAGGTCTCACCGAGTTGCCCAGGCTGGTCTCGAACCCCTGGGCTCAGGCCATCCTCTCACCTCTGCCTCCCAAAGTGCTGGGATGACAGGCATGAGCCACCACGCCCGACTTAACTGCCCCCCCTTTCATTTTATTTTTTTAATTTTTATTTTTTTTTTGAGTTGGAGTCTCACTCTGTCACCCAGACTGGAGTGCAGTGGCTGCTCCCGGCCACCGCAGCCTTGACCTGCTGGGCTCCGGCAATCCTTCCGCCTCAGCCTTCCGAGTAGCTGGAACTGCAGGCGCGCACTACCATGCCCGGCTAATTTTTTATTTTATTGTAGAGATGAGGTCTCACCAAGTTGCCCGGGCGGGTCGCGAACCGGCGGGCTCAGGCCATCCACTCACCTCAGCCTCCCAAAGTGCTGGGATTACAGGCTGAGCCACCAAGCCCGGCTAACTGCCCCCCTTTTAAATGTGAAGCTGCCCCACTCCCCAACCTGCCCTTATGCCTCTGCCAAACACAGGGAGTTCCAGGGCCAACTTCCTGCTGGAGCGAGCCCTGCATATGCAGTCCCAGCTCGTCCTCATTTGGGCGGTCTGTGCATTCCCCTAGAAATCAGGATGCAGAGGGGCTCCAAAATGGCCCCCGACAGAATGCAGTCAGCAAGTCACCAGCCCTGGACCCATGCCCAGCAGAGGAGTCTCCTAGTTGAACACGCCTTGAAGGAGCCAGTGACCTCGGGCATCCCCTGGGCCAGGCCCAAGTGCTGCGGGCGTAAGGGCACGTTTCACCTGCCCAGCCATGCCCTGGAGCAGTACTACTGCAGATGGGAAACTGAGGAGCCAGCAGAAAGTCAGACCCAGCCTGGCTGCAAAGTCCTGTCTCTTCCCCACTCCCACCCCCAGGGCTGCAGGATGTGCCCACGGGACCTTTTTTTCCTGGCTGCGGGCTGTGCCTGCGTGACCTTGGCTGGTGTCCCGGAGCCGGGACAGAAGGCCCGCCAGGCTCAGCCGACAACAGGAGCCCTTCCAGACCCTCCTGGGTGCCCATTTGCCCCAGAATCACGCCGACACACAGTGAGGTCCCCACGAGGTCAAGCGGGTATGCCCCTGCGAAGGGCACGCCAGATGGGGCCTCCCATGGGCCAGCCTGCAAGGTGGCCCCCAGGTGCCCTTGAGGTCCAACCTCCCAGCGAGGCCCCAGGGGCCCCACATCCCATTCAATCCAGATGTCAGGCAGGGGAGCCCCCATCGCCCCGCTGCAGCCAGCAGGGAGCGCAGCCCTACTGTGGCCTTTGGGCTGCACCCGCCGGCCTGGCCACCTCACCTGAGCTAACCACCTGCCCTGGCCTCAGCGTCCAGCCCTTTCCCCCGGCTCCATCTGCTCCCCCTCCTCCTGCTTCCTGTTTCTCGAGCGCCCCCCCATCTGGGGAGAAGAGGTCTTGCTATATTGCCTAGGCTGGTCCAGGGCTGCCCAGCTGGCTCCTTGTCCGGCGCAGGGCCTGGACCCTCCATGGCACCTCCAAGCTCCCCATGTCACAGGAGTGCCCCCATGACCCTCTACCAAGCAACCTGAGAACTTCCTCCCTTCCCAGCATTGACACAATCACCATGGCGTGGCGACACCTGTTAGCCCTGCCAGAGCCTCAGGTCCTCCAGGGGAGGAGGGGTCTGGCTGCCTGGCTTCCCCTTGCCAGGGCCTGGAACGGCTCCTGGCACACAGCGGGCACCCACTGAATATTTGATGCATGGCTGACGCGGAGGACAGGGCAGGCTGGCTGCTGGCCCTGCGTGGCCTACTTTGGAGGCTGGTGGACCAGGGACACGGCATGCGGGCCCTCCTCCACCCCCTCAGGGTGTCCTCCCCAGGCTGCGGGAACATCCCACACCTTTAGAGTCCCTGCCCGTGGAAACAACCAGAGTCGACGGAGGCTTTTCCGCCCCCTTTTAAACAAAAAGAGCCCCCAAAGACCCTAAGTCTCTTTCCCCAGAATGCTCCTTTGAGGTGGATGAGACATACAACTGGTATGAACTTGAGCCTGAAGCTCTTCTGCAAGCATGAAGCTAAAGCAAAGCGCCAAGCCAACCACCACCACAACTGCACAGCCAGCAGAGCACGGGCGACTCAGGAGAGCTGTTCTGACCAGCCTGGCAGGACTGGCGCCAGGGCTGTTCAGATGTAAACTGCAATGCAATACAATGGACATTCAGCTCCAGTGGGCCCAGTCACCTGTGCCGGGGCTACCAGATGCACAGCACTTCCATCCTCCCAGAAGGTTCTGCCCACAGCACTGGGGCAGCCGTTTGCTGGAGTGCCGTCAAGCGTGGTTCTCCGGGTCTGACCCCGCAGGCATGGTCCCCAGGTGAGCCCCGGGCCTCGGGGCAGCCCCACCCTCCATCATTCTTGCAGAGAACATGGGACACCTTCTTCAGGGTTGTCGACTGGCCTCCAGCACCTGCTCTTTGGGGAGAAAACACCTCTCCTCTCTGAATCAGAGGTCACTTCCTTATCGGCCCAAAGCAGTGGGTCCAGTGGGACCTGGACCCCACACTTTCAGGAAGGGTCAGGGAGGAGGCTGGCATCCCTGGGGTAGGACACACCCCAACATGCAGGACATACGCGCCCCCCTCCCCTGCTCTCCCCCGGGCGGTTGGGGCCTCCGGACACTCCACATTGGTCTGGGAGATGCCCTCCGGCGCCCCAGGTGACCTTTCTTAGAGCAGACTGCTTGTCCCGTGGGTCGAGGGGCAGGCTGCCCAGAACCGCCGGCCCGGACCTTCAGGCCAGCACTGCCGACGCCCGCCTACCCGGCTCCCCG
>NW_007257404.1:20744-25874 GCF_000164805.1 Carlito syrichta | reverse complement strand
CCACGGAGCCTTGGGTCGCGTCCGCTCCGGCTCCCCGCAGCTCGGCTCCCCCTGCGCTCTGCATCGCCCACCCGGGGACCACCTGGGGCCCGCACGATGGCGGCCTCTCCCGGGGGCCGGTCGCCCTCCCGGCTCACCCCCACCGAGGTTCCAGCCCTGGCCTTAGCCCACGGGCTTGTGGAGGCTCTGAGGACGGGCCTGGCGGGTCTGTCGGCGCAAGGCAAAGGGTGGCCCTGAGGACTTGGGGTCTCCAAGCTCCAGGGCCTGGGTTCCCCAAGCCGATGCCCAGTCTGGGCGTGGGTTCTCCCCTCGGAAAAGAGGTGCCCACACTTGGTCATCTTGGGTGCCAACCGGGTGGGGGAGATGCTGTCTCCTGGCCTCCGTCTTCACTGCTGGGATATGACTGGTGGTGCTTTCACCTTTTGTTTCTACTTCCTGGCAGTGTGGATTGGGCAGGGGGTGGGGAATCCCTCCTTGGCCTGGAAGGACTGCGAGTGGGTGTCCACAGCCATGCCCCGCCTCCCCGAGGCCCTGTTCCTGGGCAGGGACTGGAGCCTCCCCTGGGGTCCCCAGCTGCTGTGCCCTCCAGCCTGTCACCCCTTCTCTGGGAGGAACAGGTTGATGTCCTAGGAGAGTATGCATTTCTCAAGTTGAGGCAGGGAGAGTAAACTTTTAAAATGGCCCCCAGAGCCAGCGTGCAGGACTGAGGACATCTGTTTTCCATCTGGACGGTGGAGGGCAGTGAGATGACTTGGAGGAGTTGGACAGACTGGACTGAACTCTCAGCTGGGGGGGGTCCCATCACACCTTCTCTGGCAGCAGGGAAGAGGAAGGGGCAGAGAGGCCATCTAGAGGACTCAGGCTCTCAGGCTGAAGTCGGAGTGGATTAGTGTTGGCCAGCTTTGGCTCCGGCAGGCAGGGCAGGAGGCGAACAGGACGCCAGGATGTACCCTACAGGGGGAGCAAGGAAGAGGCCAGGGCTGTGGGGCAGGAGCCTCTCCAGAGGTGGGTTTTGCCCCCTGGCCTGCATGAGTGGGTCCTCAGTTTGCCCAGCTGGGAGGTCTCCCTGGCGGGCTCCCCGGGGAGCCCTGCCTGGGCAGGTCTGTAGTTTCCCAGGCAGCCTGACATCCCCCGGGGCACTGTTTATTGAGAGGCAAGGAAATGTTTCTGAGGCTTCGCCCGACCCGCCCATGCCCGCCCAGTCTCTGTGACCCACCCGCCTGTGTGAGCCAGCAGGGCTGTGGCGCGGCTGAGAGCACAGTGCCAGGGGTCTGGGCCTGGGTGGCGTCACCAACACCCCCTTCCCCCTGCCACTACTCTGGGCCCAGCCTGGCCTCCTCCCCTGTGAAGTGGGGTGCTCAGTGTGCCGTCTCCTGAGTGGATGGCGGGTTAGCCAATGCGCCTTCGTGCTGAGGAGGGGCTTGGCGTGGGGAGGGCTCGCCCACAGGAAGCCAGGCAGAAGAGAGCAGAGCCCAGTGGTGCAGGACCTGCCATGGGTTGGGGCAGGGGGCTGCGGTTTCCCAGAGGGCTGGTGTAGTTTCCCAGAGGGCTGGTGAGGGCAGGGCATGGTGCAGTGCCAGAGGCTCAGGGGAGGCTGGGAAGGAAGGCTGGCCGCGGGTGTCTGGACGGGCACTTTTTTAAAGTTCCATTTGAGAGAGGAAAAAGGACCCGGTGGGAGGAGGCATCAGAGGCAGCCTGGCCTGCTTCTCCAGGAAGGAGCTGGGTCACTCACATGCTGACACACGTGGTCTCTCCCTCCCTGAGCTGAGACCCGGGGCCCAGGCAGACTGTACCGGCCGTGCCCTGCCCAGAGCCTGCCGGGGAGAAGGCGGCCTTCTGGGGTCCCTGGCTGGGTGGGCATCGGGCTGGGAGGCAGGGGCCGGAGAGCAGGCTGGCCCCAGCAGGGGACAGCGCAGACGCCCAGACCAAGCAGCCTGGTGGCCCCGCCACCCCCTGGGGGGTCCAGGAGTTCCCAGCAGAGGTGGCTGGTACCTGAGACTTTGATGCCACTGGGTGCCCGGCAAGAGGGCCGTGTCCTGGGGCCGGAGACTGGCCTGCATGAGCCTTGCTCTCCTCCCCTGCAAAATGGGTGTGATGATAGCCTTGTCTGTGGGGCCTGGCCAGGGAGCCTGTGAGAGGTGCCTCCAGTCCCTGCTGGGTGAAGAGCGGTGCCCCCACCTGAGGCTGGCTGCTCCCTTAACTGGTGACCACCTTCAGTGCCAGGGCAGCCAGACAGGCCCGGAAGGAGAGTGATGGGAAGGCTTGCTAGCTGGCATTTAATTCTCGCTTCCAGACAGCACATGACTGTCTGTCACTTAGCAGGTCTGCCGCGTGCTTCTGGGACAGGGGCTGCAACCCCCGCGGGTCCTGGGTGGAGGGGGGGACTTCCTGGCCTGGTTTCACTCGGTGCTGAGTGGACTTTCCCTGACTCCCCCGGGCTGTCTGACTGCCCAGCTCTGGGGAACAGGGCCTTCCCAGAAGAGGAAGTCTGTGGTTTGACCATCAGCCCCAGTGAGGGTGTCTGAACCGCGGCGGGCACGGAGCTGGGGACCGGGGCCCTGGTAACCCTTCTGGCTGGCAATGCTCCCATGCCGATGTGGTGCCCACCCTCCCCACGGGCACCAGGGCAGGGACTCAGAACCCCAGCTTCTTTCCCTGGGTCTGATGGGCCTTCTCCGCCCCCACCCAGCTCCCAGCTCAGTCCTACTTCCAGAAAGCAAGTTCACCTCCAATCCCCATCTCATTACAGCTTTCAAGCCCAGGCAGGGAGAGAGATTCCAAGTCACCCCCCGTTTCAGCACCCACATCCCTGTCACAGGAGAGTGCCACTCCTAAAATCAATAAGGCTTAGAGTCCGGGCGCCCATGGGACAGGGTCGCCAGGTTCTCGGCCCTGCTGTGGCCAGGGTTCTGGACCGATCCCTGGGGTGGGGGTGGGGAGAAGCAGGTGACCCTCGCTCTGGCCCTGACCCGGTGACCCGGGCTGGGCACACAGCAGGACGGGGTGATCTGCCAGCCTTGTTCCCGGGACCTCCCTTTGGCACGGAGAGCCAGGCTCACCCATAAGTGGCCCTCAGCAGCCTTCTCCGAGTGGTTCCCACGTGCCCAGTAGGACATGGGGCTGGCACTTACAGAAACTTCTGGACTTACTCAGTGTCCCCCGCCTGCTCCCCCCCACATTCTCTGTACTTCTGGGCCCAACCTAAGCTGGTGGGGGTTTTGGGGGACCACGTGGGGGTCCTCCAGGAAGGCCCTCAGGGCTGAGGGAGTTGAGGGGTGTGGGAGCATGCCCAAGGGGCTGGGTCAGGGCCAGCTGGTGGCCAGATCCGCTCCCAGGACTGGGGCCTGGGGTCGCTGGGATGGACCCAAGGTCTGATGAGGGCGGGCGGCCCCAGCACGGGATTCTTATTCTGGGGAGGCAAGGACCATGCGCTTGGCCTCTCTTAAGATGCAGCCCTCTTGCTACGTGTGGGAAGTCGACGCCTCCCTCTCCCTCCTGCCCCTCGTGGTCAGCCATGGCGACATCATGGCCACTGCGTGGTCATCTCGGAGAAGGTGAAGGACGGGAAGGAGGGGGTGGCCAAGGGGCGCCCCGGCCCCCGTACCTTGATGCTTGGAGTTGCCGTGCATGGGCTGTGCAAGGCCCACCTTGGCTCGGGCCACTGATCGCTCCTGGGCGAGTGTGACCTCCCGTTGCCTGCTTTCCCGTTTCGCCTGCCCTGTGTCCCGGGGCCAAGCATCGAGGTGGCTCCCGGGTGGCCGCTGACAGCTAGCTCCCAGGGACTGCGAGGGGCAACCTGACTAGGGGCATGGGAACCAGGACCCCAGGTTGCCCACCTTCCCGATCTGCGGGCCTGCCGGGGGAAGGCCTGCGCCCCGCGCTCTGGAGCGGGGCCCAAGGGCTTCCGAGGTTTGGGAAGGGGGCTACCCTCCACACAGCTGCTGGCTGTTCTGTGCGCCTGGGGCTGCTTCCCACCCCCAGGGCCAGGCCTGACCTCAGGCTGTGGAACAGTCTTTCTCTCTGTCCCCAGAAGATGATAACAGCTCGCACGAAGTAGCGCTCCCCTGTGCCAGGCAGGCACTGGCTGGCAGCCCTCCCGCTGCCCCCAGCTGGGCCGGCTATTATCAGGCTCACTGGGAAGACAGGGAAACCGAGGCAACCCCGTGCCGGCCCGAGGAGGGCCTGGAGATGCAGCTGGAGGCCAGAGCCATAGCCGGAGCCTCCCGGCGCCCCCGCCCTGAGCCTCTGGAGCTGGCTGTGGGTCTCCCCGGCCTGTAGGTGGCCAGGCCCCAGTGGGAGCTGGCACTGGCCCTGGGCCAGGCTGTGCCGGTGACCTTGGGTCTGCTGCTGACCGGAGACACTCTAAGCTGCCCCGGGACCCCTCCCGAGGCTCACCTGTGTCCCGTCGCCCTCACTGGTGGGCACGGTCTACCTAGACCTCTTTCTCTGAAACCCTCAGCTATGGGGTGCGGGCCACTCCCTGCAGCCCCTTGCCATGCCCTTCCCTGGCAGGTCCCTGGGACCCCCTGGCCAAGAGGCTTCCCTGGGGAGGGCTGCACTTAGTGCAGGGGGTGGGCGCTTCCTAGCTTCCCTGCCTGGGAGCGGGTCTGGCCTGGGGGGTGAGAGGGCCCTGGAGGGGGCCTAGTCTAGAGGCGCCCTGCCCACCCCCAGCCCCGCCCGGGGAGATGCCGAGCAGCCTCCAGCCTGTGCTCACCTCCTGCCCTGGGGAAGTGGTTCCTCACACCCTCAGCGGGGCCTATTTTTAGATGCTGGGGCAGCGGCTTCCTCAGGGCCAGGGGCCGCCGTGCGGGGCTTCCGCTTCCTGACCTGGATGATTCCTGCTCTTCCCACCATGCTTCCCTCCTGCCTTGAGCTGCTTCCGGTGGTTCTGCGCCCCGAGGCCCCGACAGGGCTGTAGGGACGGCTGCCCCCCTCCAGGGAAGGCTGTCTGGTCGGGTGCCTGGGAGGACTCCAGTCCTGTTCTGACCTCCACTGTCCCTGGGGGGCGGTGGGGAGCGGGGGTGGCCTGTAGGGCCCAGGGTGGAAGGGCCCAACCACACCTGAAGGCTCCCCGTCCACCATCCCTCTCCCCCACCGCCTGGCCACCCCTCTCGCCCCGTCCAGCTGCCC
>NW_007257404.1:15071-20064 GCF_000164805.1 Carlito syrichta | reverse complement strand
CGCCCCATCCTCCCCATGCCTGGCTGTCCCTCTCTCCAGGGGCATTGCCGGAGGGTCTTGCTGGAGGCTCATGGACATCCAGCTGCCCACGAGGGTGGGCTGATGGTCTCGTTTTCCACCGGACCCTGTGGCAGAACTTGGGTGGGGGTGAGGTGTGGGCAGGTGCCAGCTCCCGCCCCTTCCTGGGGAGGCGGGTGGGGTGTCTGCGGGGCGGGAGCACCCCAGCCCTAAGGCGGGCTCCTGCTGTCCGGGGGCAGTGGGGGTGGCGCCGCCCGTGACTTATGCTCCCTTTCAGCTGCTTCTTGGAAACAGCGACGGGCTGGGCAGGCACCCAGCGGCCTTGGCAGCCCCTGCGCAGAGTCGATTCTGTTGTTTGTGAATGCTCAGGAAGGAGGAGGGAAGAGCAGAAACGGGGCGCTTGGAGAGCTGTGGGCACGGCTTTCAGTGCCCTTTCGGGGGCTTCCAGAACCCCGACCAGGCACCTAGGCTCCTTCCGGAGAACTGCCCTCCGTCCCAGGGCTGGAGTATCCGGGGAGGCAGGAGTGTTCTGAGAGACCAGGCTGCCTTGGGAGGCAGGGACACCTTGGGAGTCCAGAGTGTCAGGGGAGGCAGGGTGCCTTGGAAGGTCAGAGTGTCCCGGGGAGGCCAGAGTGTCCTGGGAGGCCGAATGCTTTAGGAGGCCGGGATGTCCTGGGAGGCTGGCACACCTCCCAAGGCCAGAGTGTCCTGGGGAGGCTGGAGTGCCCCGGGAGGCCGGGGTGCCTTGGGAGGCCGGAGTGTCTGGAGAGGCCAGAATGTCTAGGGAGGCAGGGCGCCTTGGGAGGCTGGAGTGTCCAGGGAGGCTGAGTGCCTTGGGAGGCCGGAGTGTCCTGAGAAAGCTGGAGTTCCCTGGGAGGCCAGGTGTCATGGGAGGCCGGGGCACCTTGGGAGGCTGGGGTGTCCTGGGAAGCCAAGGCATTTGGGGGAATAGGGGAGGGGGCAGGGGACCGCCCCTGGGGGGCAGGTGGGGGAACCGCTTTGAGCAGGGGGTGTCTGGAGACTCGGTGGGTGGTCTGTGGGGGAGGGGTGTTGGCAGACATTCCAGATCCCCGTTTGCAGCGACGTCATTGTCGTCACCAGTTGCCACCAGCACTGTCGAGAGCTGGTCATTTTCAGCCTCTCCGGATCTTGCACCTGTGCCTCGACTCCCTCGTTTGTAAACCCGGCGTGGAGAGGCTGAGGTCACCCAGTGGGAGGTGCCCGGCGGCCAGGGCCTTGGCCGCCGTTCGCCTCGGCGCGCTGGGCCTCTGTGCTTTCAGTCAGCACCGTGCTCTCTTTGTCACCAGCGTGCCTGTCCCTTGATTATTTAAGTCCCTGTCTCTGACCCTCAATCCGGGTCCTGTGGACAGGACTTTGGCATTCCCCATGCCCGCTGCGGCCCGGCTGGGGAGCCCGGGCGTTGGCGCCTGCTGGGAGGAGTCAGTACCAGACAGCAGCTGGGCCCTTGGGGCCGGAAGAAACACCGGACCCTCGAGCTCAGTCACCCAGGGCCTGGGGGAGGGGGGCTTTTGGGTGGATTTGTTGAGAGGTGATTGGCACTTTGTAAAGATAGATATTTTGAGGGCACCAACCCACTTGGCAAGCTTTGGTGTCGTCATACCCCATGAAACCATCACCGGCCCCAGAGTGTCCCGGGGCCCCTGCGATCCCTCCTTCCTGCCCTCCTACCCGTCCCCGGCAGCCACCCGGCTGTGCGTAACTGGCATTTCCCCTGCTTTTTCTAGAAGAGAAGTCGGGAGGCAGGTGCCCTCTGTCTCCCCTTTCACCCTGTGAGATCATCTGGGGGGTCACCCGGTGGTCCTGTGCCCCAGTCGGCCCTTTCCATGGCTTTGCAGGGTCCCGCTGTCGGGCAGACTGTGGTTCACCCGTCCACTGGTCGTGGTCATGGGTTCTTTCCGGTTTGGGGCAGTTGCAAGAGACGTTGCCGGGACGTTTATGCACAAATCTGCAGGGACCCTGTTCACGTCTCTGGGGTTCGTATCTGAGAGCAGAGCAGCCAGGTCACGTGGCCCAGCTGTTTTCCCCACCGCCCCACCGTGCATGGCCCTGTCGCCCCCATTTCCACCCCTTGTCCTCACTTGGTGTGGTTGGCTTTTTATTTAGCCCGACGCATGGGTGTGTTGGGATCTCCCCGTCTCTGTGTCCGGGCGTCCTGGACGGCTCAGGGGAGGAGCCTTTTCATGTGCACGTTTGTCCGCCTGGGCGTCCTCCTCGGTGACGGGTCTGTCCCTGTCTTCTCCACGCCACGATGCAGGCTTTCTTGCCGATGGCTTTTGAGCGTTCTGTGCGTTTGGGCAAAAGCCCTTGGCCGGAGAGGTTACATCCCAGGCCGGGCCATGTCGCCATGTTCTGATGGCGTCTTCCGGGAAGCGGGGCGTCGCCCGTGTTCCTGACTCTGGGGGCCTCCAGCCCTGCCTCGTGGGGCCGGATGTGGAGCAGGGGCGCCCTCCCCAGCGCCTCCCTCAGCCTTTGCCACGGCGGGGCCTGGGCTCTCGCTGCTGTCTTTGCCCTCCTGCAAAGGTGGCCTCGGGGGAATGCCCCTTGCCACTGCCTCGGTTTGCTCATCTGGACCCTGGGCTGACGTGTCGACATGTGCCATCTAGCTCCCAAGGCTCCTGCCGAGACCAGAGGCCTCAGCTTGGCTCCTGCTCCCCGTGGGTGCCTGTGAGGTCTGGGGAGCCCGAGCCCCGCCTGAGGCAGCCAGGCACCCCTTCCTGCCCCCTCCCCACCCAGGTGGCTCCTGCTGCCCTCCGTGGCTTGGGGACAGTGGGCAGGCTGGTGTCGCCTCCATTCCAGCTGCTCGGCAGGTGTGGGTGCGGTACGTGTCCCCCTCGATCACGTGCCCGTGGGACAGCGTGCCCCTGGATGGGGAACAGGAGAGGGCCCCGCCCAGCCAGGGTGGGTGCGGCCGCCCAGGAGGCCGGAGCGCTTTCCGGGCCGGGACTCTTCTGTGCGCCGCTTCACGGATGGGGACACCCACCGAGGCTCGGGAGGGACAGTGGCCTGCCAGTGGCGCCAGGGCTTGCGCGGCTGAGTCAGGGTTTGTCACCAGGTCTCTGTGACCACAGAGGGCGGGGCGGGAGCTCCCCATCCACCTCCTGCCCCCCCTCCCCCCGAGCATCTCTCTAACCATCTGTGGACCACAATTCAAAACAAAATAAGTGATGTTTTCAAAGCCACTGGCGGAAGCCAGGTTACCACAGCGACTCAGCCTGGCCGCCTCCTCCCCAGCCCCAGGTGGCAGCCAGCTGGGGAGGGGCTGGCGGCGAGGACGGCCAGGCTCTCTGGGGCCTCCTGCCTCCTCTGCATGTCCCTGGCCTCCCTGCACTCCCGTGGGCTGACAGCCGTCTGCTCCCAAGGCTTCTGGAGACCGGGCCCCTGGCTCGCCCGGCCCCACCTTGGGAAGGCACGCTCCTTCTGGCGGGGCCAGCCACTGTGAGGCAGGCACACCCCACTCGCTGGGTGCAGGAGAGCTTGGGGCCAGGGCCCAGGCTGGGGGAGGCAGGGTCCCACCCCTCCACTCTCAAAGTAGGAGAGTCGAGTTGAAGCTCCCTCGGGGGGGCGGGGGCACAGCTTACAAGAAGACGCGAAACCACAGCCTGGGCCCTGGCGATGGGCGGGTGGCAGAGGGGCCCGGTGTCCTCGGGGGCTGCGCCCCTTCCTCTGTAGGAGCCCCGATGCTGCCGGCCTGCAGTCCCCACCGGCCTTGTTGTCCGCCAGACCCAGCTGAGGAGGCCGCGGCTGGGGGCAGGTGTCGGGGGAGTGCAGAGACCCCTGTGTCTCCCACCCGCCCTTGCTGGGGCCCCAGGGCCCAGGCCTGGGGAGTCCTCGGGCTGCGTGGGCTTTCCCCCAGCCTCCCCCCGGGCCGGGCCCACTGGTGCCTTTCTCAGGGTCCAGCTTCCGGTTTCTCTTCTGCATTGGGCCAGCAGCCTGGCATGTGCTGTGGGGTGGGGTCTGTGTCACAGGTGCCCAGTGCGGGCGGGCAAGGTCTCGCCGCTGGGACGGGATCTGCCTGGGAGTCTGGCTGGCGGGAGAGCCAGGCTTTCCACCGAGCTCTGGGGGCCGCCACCACCCGGGCTCCACAGTCCCATGGGGGGAGAGTCCCTCTGTGTCCCCTGTTGGGGAAGGGGTCCCCCTCTCTGTCGCCCCATGGGAGAGGAGTGCCTTCCTCTGTCCCTCCCATAGGGGGAGGGGTCCCACCCTCTATCCCCCCATTGGGGAAAGGGCCCCCCCATCTACCCTGTTGGGGGAGGAGTCTCCCTCTCTGTCCCCCTGTTGGGGGAGTGGTCACACTCTCTGTCCCCCTGTTGGGGGAGTGGTCCCACTCTCTGTCCTCCCCATCGGAGGAGGACTGCCCCCTTGCTGTCCAGGTCCTCATGGGCTTCGGGCCTCCTCACTTGGCTGATCTGGTCCCATGTTCCATGGCTTCCTCCTCCAGGAAGTCCTCCAGGGCCAGGCCCTCAGTGAGGGGGTGAGGAGGAGGGAGGCAGAACCTACCAAGGCTCCTCTTACCGGGTCCCAGCCCCCAGGTTATAGGCGATTCTTTTCATGGCCTCCCAGGGAAGCAGTGGGGATAAAACCTGACCCCCCCCCGACTGTCTGGCAGTGAGGGCCTCCACCGTAGATAGGGGCCCTGGAGGTACTTGGTCGTCCTTGTCCGGGGACGCAGCTTCCCCAGGCTGGGGAGGGGGTGGGCCAGTGCTTCCCCCCTGGGGCAAGAGGGAGACCCAGAAGGGGTCCGAAGGGGACCTGCCACCACCTCTGAGAGGGAGCAGCAGCAGTGGGCTTCAGGGCGGAGCCCTGGACAGCAAAGGGCAGGCTCGTGCCCCCGGCAGTGCCCCGGGGAAGGGACCTGGCCCTGTCAGGTGCAGGTGGGTGGGCTGGTCGGGGCTCAGCCCCAGGCCGCTGGGGCCGCTCCTGTATGCACAGGGCGCCGAGGCGTGGGCCTCCCTCA
>NW_007257404.1:7176-15051 GCF_000164805.1 Carlito syrichta | reverse complement strand
TTGGGGATAGACTTCAATACTGATTGAGAGATAATGGACTCTGGGGAGGACCGAGGGATATGAGAGAAATGGAGCCTTGATCCCTCCAGAGAGGCATGTGGTGATACAGAGCCTCATCAGCAGCCCTGTCTCGCTTCGAGACGTCACAAGGAACCGGCTAAGACCGCCGTCCCGCTTCTTTCATGCGAGAGTCTGTTCTGGGATGAGGACCGCGGGGATTGATCCACAAGCCGCCCGGGACGGGTCCCCACGGCGGCACCAAGGCCTCACCTCCTGCCTGGCAGCAAGGGCGGGGGCGCTGCCACCCCGGGTCCTCAGCGCCCCCAGGCAGGCCCTGAACAAGCTGCCGGGGCAGCACCGCTGTGGCCTGTGGCCAGACGTGGCCAATAGAGATGCAGGGCATCGAGGCAGCCTTGAACTTCAGGCAGACACCAGGCTTTTGCACCTGCCCATCCTGCTCAGTGTCTGGGGCAGTCACACCAGGGGGCTTCCGTTGTCTGTCTGAGGCAGACCGCCAGCCACTGTCCTGCGTCCACGTGGCCCCGGTCCCCAGGGCTCTCGACGCCTTTCAGACACCAAGGCGCAGAGCAACGTGGGGTCCCAGCGCTGCAGCCAGCAGGTGGCTGGGCAGGTCACCACATGGCTCAGCTGGGCTGTGGGGCGTGGGCCCGCACTCGCGGCTGTACGTGACGCCACACCTGCTCTCTCCCCAGCTGGCTGGAGGCGTGATCCTGGGCGTGGCCCTGTGGCTCCGCCATGACCCGCAGACCACCAACCTCCTCTACCTGGAGCTGGGAGACAGGCCCGCACCCAACACCTTCTACGTGGGTGAGTAGACATGCAGGGCAGGGGCCAAGCACAGGCTAGGGGGACGGAGGCAGACAGGCAGTCAGGGAGGGCTTCCAGGAGGCGGTGGGGCCTGATTCAGTTGGGTAGGGTCTCAGGGACATGGGAAGTGGCAGGGAAAGGAGGCTGCTGGGCACGGTGTGTTCTGTGGGGGGAGACGGCCAGCTGGAAAGGGCTCTTTGGGCACAAGGTTGAGACCGCGGTGGCCTGTGGGGCCCCAGCTCTCCTCTGGGCTGAGCCGGGTGGGAGGGCGGCCGGCACTCGCAGGCGGGGGAGTCGTGTCAAGACCTTGCTTATTTTAAGCGGGTATTTCGGGGAGGCTCCCTGGGCGGGGTGGGGTTGGATGCCGGGCGACAGCTGGAGCCTGGAGGCCGAGTGACTCAGCCACCCAGCCCCCCGACAGGCCCCGCACCTTGCTGCCTTATTCGGCTGCCTGTGGGGCCTGGGCCGCCCTCCCCGCCCACCTCGGGCAGGGATGAGGAGGAGGAGGAGGAGGCCTGCCCGCTGTCCAAGCAGCACCCCCACCCCCTGGGCCTGGTGGGAGGTGGGGCCGGGCCTGGCACGAGTGGAGCGCTGAGAGTGTTTGTTGAGATGATTCTGTCCTTGGAAGGCGGGGCCCCTGGGATGGCCCTGCCACCCCCACAGGCTGCCTGTGTGTCCCCGGGGCTGAGGCTGCCAGCTGGGGCTGGCAGCTGCCCCCCAGGCCCAGGGCGGGTCCCCCTCAACCAGGCCAACCTGGAGACCGCTTGTCTTGGTTGCTGTGCCGGGGTCCAGGGGGTCAGAAACGGCCCTACACTCTCACTGTCCTGTCTACCCAGATGCACCAGGGCCAGCAAGAGCTCTGGGCACTCGGGGGTGCCTATTCCTTCCTGCCCTGCCCATGATCCTCTCTGGGCCTCAGTCTCCCCACGGGTAAGCTGGACGGAGCTGGCGTCCATCCATCAACAGGAGATAGGCCCCTGCAGTTCCCAAGGTTCCGAGCCAGCTGATCCCGGGAGGGCCCTGTGGTCCTGCCCACGGGCTCCTGCCCTCCTGGAGACCACCCCGCTGCACATGGCCGGGTGCTCCTGCCCGTCCTCGGATGCAGACCCTCAGCTGTGCCCACGTGTCTGGGCCGGCGGCATCCTCCCAGCCCTGTGGGGTGTTTCTGCCTGGGGCGGCCCCGCCCTGCCTCCTCTTCCCGTCCCAGATCACGAGAGTATTCGGAGTCCAGAGGGCCTCCCAGATGACAGAGAGAGGCCGTTCCACACATCCTCCCCATTCTCCAGTCGGGCCTGGGTGCAACGGGCGTGTGGCTTTGCAGCTATCCACTTAGGCAGCCTGGGGTGGACGTTTTCGGAAGGGCTTGCTCTCCTCGGCACTCGGCCACCCAGCCTCACTTGGCCTGGCGTGGCGGAGGGGAGTTGAAGGTTCTCCCCAGGGCAGGGGCAGCCTGGCGGGTGCACTAGTTCCTGGCCGCAGCGGAAGCAGGGTCTGGGGTTGTCTGGCCCGGAGAGGGGTGAGGAGAGAGGGGCTCACAGCTGGCCCCACTGCACCCAGATGAGGTATGTGGAGGGAAGCAGCTGTGTGACCAGCGTGGCCTAACCACAGCGGCTTCAGGCCTCCAGCCCTGGGGCCACATACCCGCTTGGTCTCAGTTGTGGCTTCCTGGGTCCTGCCCTTGGGAGAGGGTCTGGCTGGACCGCTGAGCAGGCTGGTCACATGACAGCAGGGCCCGCGGGCCCCAGACGGCGCTGCCGTGTCCCTGGTGGATGGGAACCCCAGAGCCCCTCTGGCCACCGAGTCCTGCCCACCCCAGACCGGCCTTCCGGGAGCCCCCGGTCCCCGGTGTGCTGAGCCGAGAAGCAGTTGCAGGCCTCACAAAGGCTCTTTGTCCCCTGCAGGGAGTGGGGGCTTGCTGGGCTCATTCAGCACCCCTCAAAAACGCTGCAGGGTGGGTGGGCCAGGCCCAGGCTTTACGTGGCAATCTGGGGACGGGACCTAGCAGGGCGGTGGGCGCCTTGGACCTGGGACTCCCGCCCCTGCAGGACCCTCCACAGCCAAAACCGAAGTGTTTCCCCCCCACCCGCTGCATAACACCGTGAACCTGAACCAGGGACACGATGAAGGGGGCCGGGGGCCTGCCGCATCTCGAGGGCAGCGGGTGTCGGAGACTGAGGGGGGATGCCCTGGCTCCAGGATGCAGTCCCGAGGGGTTCCTGGCGGAGGCTTCCTCTGCCCGGGAAGAGACCCGGAGGCGAGCCGCAGATCTAGCATGTATTCTGTGCCCGGTGCTGGGCCCCACCCCAGGCGCCTTCTCCCGGGACTGGCCAGGCAGGGGACAATGGCCTGGCTGTGTGGAGGGAGGCTTGGGCCACCGTCAGCGTCGCCCTGACGACCGGGGGATGGGCTGCGTCAGCTGAGGGACCAGAGGCCTGGGGGGACCCTGGGGACACGGTCTGCGCTTCGCGAGGGGCGTGGGCCCTGTCTGGGTGGCCATGGCACCCAGGGCGTCAGAGTGGCCCTGGGCGCACAGTGCGTCCCGCCTCGGGGGCTCCTTCTGCCTCCCCAGCAGGTGCTGCCCAGCCCGGGGTGCTGGCCAGGCCGGGCATGGAGGCTCGTCCTGCCTGCTCTCCAGCTGCCCCGCTGCTGCACCCACCGCAAGCTTCAGGCCCAGGGCTGGGGCCACAGCCACGCAGAGTGGCTGAGCTCAAACACTGGGCCTGAGGTCCTGGGCAAGTGGTGAGCCCGCCGCATGGCTGGCTCGGGCAGGAAGCCCGCCAGGCCTCCACCCACTGTCGCCGGGAGTCACGTCCGTCCCATCACCCTCCCTGCCGCTGGGCCCACCGCGTGGCTTCTGGCCGTCACTCCCACACCAAGATGGGCGGCCCCCTCAGCCCCCCACACCGGGTCCCTGCGGCTCTGGGTGCAGTCCTTGGGTGTCCACGCTGCGGGCTGCATCTGCGTGGAGCTGGGGTCCCTGGTGCTCTGGGCACTTAGGAGATGCCGTTCAGTCCTTGCCCCCACTTCCCTGGTCTGCCTCCCACGTCATGGAGTAGGAAACTGAGGCACAGAGAGTGGGGCTTCCGTGGCCAGGCCGAGCCAGGCCGGGCCCCCTGCTGCTGGGCTCCGTGGTGCCGTCGGGGGCGGCGGCTCACCTGGGCTCCCTCTCCCCCCAAGGTATCTACATTCTCATCGCCGTGGGCGCCGTGATGATGTTCGTTGGCTTCCTGGGCTGCTACGGGGCCATACAGGAGTCCCAGTGCCTGCTGGGGACGGTGAGGCGGGGAGGCTGGCCTCCGCAGGGCCGCGGGGCTGCACCCAGCCGGGAGGGGGCAGGGTGGGCACAGAGGCAGGCCTTGGCGTGGAGCGCGGGCGCCGCCCCTGCCTGGCTGGCCCTGGGTGGAGTCATGGTCCCTGCGCTCTGGCTTTCCTGTTTGTTTTTTTTAACGGAAGCCCACCAGGGTTCGCCTCCATTACGTCTCGTCCCTCAGTCCCAAAGTGGCCTTTTTCTCTTTAACAAAGAGCCACAGACATAGCAGGGAGCGGTCTTGGTCCCATGGCCACCCTTGGCTGTTCCTGGGCACACCACCCCCTGCGGGGAGGCAGTGCCATCCAGGGCCTGGCCGGTCCGGTAGGGGGAGCCTGTGCCAGGGTCTCCCGTGGGGAAACAGACACAGCCCTCTTCCCAGAGGGGTGGGAGAAACGGGATGGGGGAGGCAGGGTCCGCGTCGGGGGTGCACTGCTGACGTGCCTCCCCCGGGGCTGCGGCCACCCTGGCCCCATGACCCCGTTGCCGCCCCCCGTCCCGTGTGGGGCAACGAGCGTCCCTGGGCTGGGTGTGAGGCTCTGCCCTTCCTGGACCCCCAGCTGGCTCTGGTCGGGATGTGGGTTGGTGGAGGGCGCCGCCCCCTCCCACACACGGGACACCTGGGACACAGCCTGACCCCTCTCCGTCTCTCCCTGGGCACCGTGCGGCTTCCAGTTCTTCACCTGCCTGGTCATCCTGTTTGCCTGTGAGGTGGCCGCCGGCATCTGGGGCTTTGTCAACAAAGACCAAGTGAGCTTGCGACCCCGGGCCCGGCGGGTGGGAGGGCTGCTCAGGGCGTGAGATGACTTGTCTGACCTGTGGTCCGTGGGGTGCCCTGGGGGCTCCCTGGGCCACCTGCCAGGAAGGTTTCCAAGGGCTGCTCGGAGGTGGCATCAGGGCCGGCCTCCCGGGTCGCAGCCTCCTGGGGGCGGCTGAGAGAACAGACATCCCACCGGGTCTGTCCTGGAGACAACCCTCCGGGGGAGTGGGAGAAGACGTGCCCGGGACTGGTTCGGGCGGGGCGTGTGACCACCCTCCCTGCAGATCGCCAAGGACGTGAAGCAGTTCTACGACCAGGCCCTGCAGCAGGCCATCGTGGACGACGACGCCAGCAACGCCAAGGCCGTGGTGAAGACCTTCCATGAGACGGTGCGACTGGGGGCCCGGGGCCGGGGTGGCAGGGGGCTGTCCCCGTGGATGTGTCTGGCTCAGCCCAGGCCTGAGGGGGTGACTGAGTGGACAGGCGGGCCGTGGGGCGCGTTTCGGGCTGGGGTGTGACGCTCTGCCCAGCTCCTCCGGCCCCTGAGCTGTGCCTGCCGTCTCCCACGGTGTCCGGACTGACTGTGCCCTCGGTCCCCACAGCTCAACTGCTGTGGCTCCAGCTCGCTGTCTGCCATCACCACCTCGATGCTGAAGAACAGCCTGTGCCCCTCGGGCAGCACCGTCATCAGTAACGTCCTGAAGGTGCGTGGGGGCGGGCCGTGCAGGGCCGGCTGGCCCTCGCGGGGAGCAGCCGCACAGGGTGGCCCGTGGCCTCTGTCAGGGCTGGCTGCTGGGCCTGGAGGGTAGGGTGGGCCACACAGTCCCTATGAAGAGGACGGAGGCTGGAGGTGAGAGGTCCAGGAGGTGAGTCCCACACGGGTGGCGAGGTCCAGGAGGTGAGAGCCCCACATGGGTGGCGAGGTCCCTGGCCCCCTGGGTTAGGGGCGGAGCTGGTGGTGCTGGGAGGCGGTGGCGGGTGATACCCATGTGGGCACCCCGTGACACTTTAGGCCACTCATGACACCACAATCCTGACCTCAGTGGGGGACCCTCGAGGGGTCCAGCCGTGTGTCGGGGTGTTGGGGTTTATTTGAAAACGCATGGAAGACAGACCCAGGGTTGCAGCCGCAGTCCCCTCCATGCGCTCCCTGCCCTGACTCGGAGGGCTTCGAGACCCAAGGGGGCAGGGAGCCGCGGCCCCCCTGACGGTGCTGGCCGCCCGCAGGAGGACTGCCACCAGAAGATCGACGACCTCTTCTCGGGGAAGCTGTACCTCATCGGCATCGCGGCCATCGTGGTCGCCGTGATCATGGTGAGGGCGGGCGCGGCCTCTGCCCGGGGCGGCCCCTCCCCGGCCCTGGCGCTGACCGTGCCACCCTCCCTGCAGATCTTCGAGATGATTCTGAGCATGGTGCTGTGCTGCGGCATCCGGAACAGCTCTGTGTACTGAGGCCCGCTCGGCACCGGCCCGCGGGCGCCGCCGTGTATATACCGTCCCCTACTACTCTGCTCCACTTGGCCTTCTCATCGCGAGGTTCTGGTTTTGTGCTGAACTCTCCCGTTACCCTTCCGGGACCGGCGTCACGCGTAGGTGGCGTGTGCAAGTGGAGCCGGGCCCAGGGCCTCGGGGACTGCAGGGCAGGGTCCTTCCGCCCAGCCAGGCCTCTCTTGGGGGCCGCCCGCCCTGGCTCCGCGAGGCCGAGCTGGGGCAGTTGCCCACCTGCCCGTCCCGGGCCGCCTGGCTCACACCTTTTTAATCTTGTTCCTCCTCTCCCTGTTCGAGCCGGGCCTGCGAGCACTCTTCTGCTTTCAGTGCACCTATCCTTTCTAACATGTCACCTTCAACTGTAATTACATCTCGAGACAGTCATTTAATAAAGAAGGAAAAACCAGGCATGCTAACAGGACTGGCCGGCCCCTTCCTGTGCCAGGGCGGCGGGACCGGGGCAGCTGGCCAGCGGGGACTGGTGCCATGGGACCCGCTTGAGGGGCTGGGCCGGGTCTGTGGGCTGCCGGCACAGTGGACTGGGGGGCTGGGCCCCGGGAGCTGGTCCTGTGGGGCCGAGGTGCTCACGGCAACGTCCACCCTCCTCGCCCCATGGACACACGCGGCCGGGAGACGGGCAGGAGGGGCCGGTGGCCACAGAATGCTGGACAGGATGGCCCGCGGGCAGGGCCAGGGGGCCTGAGGGCCAAGGGTGGACACACTGCCCCTTCCCCGTCTGAGGGTCCCCTCGGTGCCAATCCAGGTCCCTGCAGATGTTCCATGGAAAGCTGGTGGCTTGGGGCCAGGCACATGCAGAGGGGTTGGAGGGTCAGAAGGCGTCGGCCTGGGGGGTGGGGCACACAGGTCCTGCCGCCTGGCAGCCTCCCATGTCCCTTCCCTCGAGCTCTTGCAGTCAGTGGGTTCGTTCAGCCTCTCCTGTCTTTCCCACTTGGGAGGGTCCTGCCCCACGCTGGGCTGTCCTCCCCGCCTGGGGGAGATGGCACGGCCAACTGGCATTCCTGGCAAGGGCCTGGCATTCCTGGCAAGGGCTCCCCGCAGCCTCCTCGCAGGCTGATCCGGACACGGACACTGAGCCCAGCCCTGCGGTGTTGCGGGGTCCGGCAGGCCCTCCCTGCGCTCCCGACTTCCTTGGTACGGGAGGTGGGTGAGAGAGCAGGGTGGTCTGAGAAGCCCCCAGGCACACCCAGGTCATGGCTCCGCACAGCCTTTGGGAAGCTGCCCGGAAATGTCCCAGAGTCCCACGTGGGCTCTGTAGCCCCGAGCACTCCTCGTGGGGCCTGGCTAGAGGGGCAGCCTTAGGGAAAAGGGATCCCAAGGGTGCACAAGCAGACGAGGCCCCGCTTCCCCTCGGCCTCCAAGGGCAGCTGGGGGCCTTAAGTCTGGGGGCTGAAGCCCACCCCCTTCCCCACAAGAAGCGGCCAAAGGTGGTGCCCACCAAGTGGTTTCCTGTGTGGCCAAGGGAGGTGGGGCG
>NW_007257404.1:5892-6745 GCF_000164805.1 Carlito syrichta | reverse complement strand
GTGAGGGTGGCTAGATAGAGGGGGAGAGGCGAGGAAGAGGGTGGGGAGGCCCAGGGAGGCGCGGCACTGCCGAAGCTGGCAAGCTGGAGGTGCGCACTGGGAACCCAGAGATCCGAGTAAGTGCAAAGAACGGCAACACACAGAGGCGAGAGAAGATTTATTTCAGAAAAGCTCACCCCCCACAGGGCGCGGGCCTACACTCTAGGTGAGTGTGGCGTGGCGACCTCCAAAGCTCTGGCTTAAATCCCTTTCCTTGGAGATGTTGCGCGTGACGCCGTGAATTCTTACCGACCACCTGGGGGTGTCTTGGAGAACTGTGACACAGAGACCCCCTGCTGTCGGCCCACATGATCATAGCCCCTAGAGAAGGCGTGACAAAGATTCGAAAGCTCCTTCACCTTCCCAAACGACAGCATTCCTTAGAGCTAATGGAGGGTGCCCGTCCCCTTATCTCCCAGGCATTCCCGGTGGGTAGCTTCGGGGCATCCCTGGCCTCCCTGTAGATAGCGCCCGGTTTACTGGAAGATCGAGTCCCCACCTGCTCTCCTGAGCGTCATAACTTTTGTAATTACAAGTTTCCCGACGTGTACAATCCCTGCCCAATGCGTGCTGTTTCAGGCCTTGTAAATTCCCCTTACTCTAGGCAAGCTTGATTGACACTATGATACCTCTGATAACTGGCAGCAGGAAGTCTTTCCGCAAAGACAGTCGGCAAAGTTAATTTTGCCTAAAACGTGCCTAGCTCCAAAAGCATAGCTTCCACTTTCTCATCACTGTATTACAATTTAGGGAGAAGTGTAAAAAAATGCATTTCCCGTTCTCGGCCTGTCCCTTTAGGGCGAGAGTCGCTTCA
>NW_007257404.1:5124-5584 GCF_000164805.1 Carlito syrichta | reverse complement strand
CTTCGCGTCCTAGGCGTGAGAGGACGCACTTCCTGCCCGAGGCGGCCGCTGTCCTCGCGGCTTCCGGCAGGTGGCGCTGGGGCCCCAGGAAGCCCACGCCGCTGGTTGTCCACCCTGGAGCATTCTGGGAGTCGCGGTCCCGTCTCCTCCCCTTCCGGCCCGCCTTGACCGATTCCGGTCTCGTTTCTTGCTGGAGCACCGCCCTTTCCGGGGCAACTTCCGAGACGGCAGCAGCGCGGGAGTGGGGGAAGAGGAGGGAGAGACGGGCGGACGCATGCGCACAGGTCACTTGTTCCTCCGGGCCTCGGGAGCCGCGGTACCTTGTGGGAAACGTAGGCCTTTGGACGCGGGAGCCGCGACGCCGGGCCAGCGGGGGACTCGTTTTCCCAGAGGGCCAAGCGCGGCGCACGGACGGGCGGCGCTGGGCAAGATGGACGTTGCCGGCTGCCGTGTGAGGTTC
>NW_007257404.1:0-4715 GCF_000164805.1 Carlito syrichta | reverse complement strand
TCGGGGGAGGCTCGGGGGAGGCGGAGTCGGTGGGTGGGCGGCAGGAGCAGCGCAGGGCTGAGGCTGGGCCGTCCAGACTCCCAGAAACAAGCCTGGCGACGGCACCTTCCGCACGCTGGACACGGCCGCGGCTGTGTTAAGTGTGGCGAGCCAGGCCCTCCCCGGAGGTTGCTTCGGGCGTCAGCCTCTGCCCAGCGAGGCTGCTTGAGGGCCTCGTGGACACCCCCGTCTCCTGAGAGGCTGACCCTCAGATGCCACAGGTTCAGCTGCAGACCCCCGGAGCTCCTGTGGGTCTCCCAGCAACAGGAGCAAGCCGCTTCCTCGCGGGGCTGGAGGGCGCCCGCACATTACGGCAGGCAGGCAGGCAGCTCCCACCCCCATCCCCACCCCCGCCCCCCGGCTCAGGCCCTGGCCGGCTGCTCCCTACCCAAACCCCCAAGGAGACCACTGCATCGCCCCAAGCCTGGCTGGAGCGGATAGTCGCGATTCAGTGAGGCGACAAGTCAAAAGTTCCTGGCCTCTGTCGGTGCTCTGAAAACCAAGCTCAGGTCACTCTCTGTCCCCCTCCCGATGGTCACACTCAAGTCTGATGTTGGCTTCCTCTCCCCCACAGCTCCAGGCGACCAGCTGAGCAGAGTGGACCCAGTGGCCTTCGGGCCTGAGACGTCCTGCCTTGACCACACGAGGCCCCACCCGCCCGGCCAGGGCAGTGAGCGGGGGCTTCAGGAGGGAGGAGTGGGACCCGGCAGGGACTTGACCTAAACGCTCCTCCTTGACCTAAACGCTCCTCCTCGGAAACGGCTTCCTGGTCTGTTCTGCTCTGTGTGTGGCGAGGCCCAGGGGCCACATGGCTGAGGCCGGGGCTGGCAAGCCGGCCCCCAGCTTGGAGGGTGAGCAAGGGGCGGAGGGCGACACCGTGCCTTCGGACGAGGGCTCCCTCAGTGACTCGGACTTGGACCTGAGCTGGCCCGGGGGTGCTGAGGTGGAAGCGCTGTCCCCAGAGGGGCTGCCGGGGGAGGCGCAGGAAGATTCAGAGCCCGATGAGCCCCCCGCGCTCCCCACGGGCCTCCCCCGCACCGCGGCACAGCCGTTCCATCTGAGAGGCATGAGCCCCACCTTCTCCCAGCGCAGCCATGACATCTTCGGCTGCCTGGAGGGGGTGGCCAGGCAGGCTCCCCGCTCTGGGGCCCGCACCAGCATAAGTGACAATGGGGACTTCAAGCGGCCACAGGCGCCCTCGAGTCAGCGCCCAGCAGAAGGCCTGGGCAGGGCCCACGGGAGCCCTGCGTCTCCGAGGGTGCCCCCCGTCCCGGACTATGTGGCCCACCCTGAGCGCTGGACCAAGTACAGCTTGGAAGACGTGGCTGAGGCCAGCGAGCAGAGCAACCGGGCCGCCGCCCTGGCCTTCCTGGGCTCCCAGAGCCCGGCCACCCCCGCTGGCTATGCACCCTCCTTCAACCAGGACCCCTCCAGCAGCGGGGAGGGGAGAGTCGTCTTCACCAAGCCGGCCCGAGGTGCCGAGGCCAGACCCGAGAGAAAGCGGGTCCTGAGGAAGGGGGCGGAGCCGGGCAGGGGTGCCTCCGGGAGCCCCAGCCCGGCCCGGGGTGAGGGCCCCGTGGAGCTCGCCCACCTGGCCGGGCCTGGGAGCCCAGAGGCTGAGGAGCAGGGCAGCCCCCGTGGGGACCTGCGGGAGGCGGAGCCTTCGGGGGCTGCCTGTGACGGGCCCGTGGCAGGCCTGGTGGAGACTGTTGGCTTCCACAGCAGCAAGAAGCGGAGTCGAGGCCACTTCCGGGACAAGGGCAGCAGCCCCGAGGGCCCGGGGGCTGAGATCTGAGGCCTGAGGCGGCGGCCCGGCCTGACCACACTGGCCACTGCGGTTCTGCTGCCAGCCGGGCCACTCCCAGGCGGGGCTCCCTGTAGGTGGCACAGCAGCTCTGGCCAGGGCCCACGCGGGGTGTGGGCTGGGATGCTGGAATCTCGCTCCCTGGCTCTCTAGGTGCCGGTGAATAATAAAGGTGCTGGGTCCTCCTCCGCTTCCATGTGTCTTGTCTGGGCTCCCTGCAACCCCCCAGCTGCCCACACCTGCCCCAGCGCTGGCTGCTCTGAGGGGATCTCGTGGATGCCTGCACTCCTCACCAGCACGTCTACCCAAGGGCCTGAGGCCACAGCAGAGAAAGGCCCGGTCACCTCCAGGGATGTGGCTCACAGCTGCACGTGTCCAGCCATAGCCCGTGAGGGCCTGGGTGGCTTCCTCCTGGAAGCCTGCCTGGCGCCTTCAGTCCCAGACCCGGTGCAGACCTCAGTGGGGGCGAGGGAGGCGATGCGACGGGTCTGGCTGGTGTGAGTGGGCAGCCAGGAACGGCTGGGCAGGCGCCCTCTCCCTGCCCCGGGTGTTTGGTGATGCTGTCGCCTGGACACCTCAGCTGCCCCGGGTCCAGTCTGACCTGGCCAGGTAGGGTGCAGCACTCTCCAGACTCACTGGAAATAACGTGGCGGTCAGCTCAGGCAGGGGCTGGGGGCGGCCCTGCCTGGGCACACAGTTCAGCAAGGGGTCACAGAGCAGGTGGTCAGGACCAGGACCCAGAGCCAGGTGGACACACCGGCACTCCCTGTGCTGGCCCTGGAAGAAGGGGGTGGCAGGCGCAGTGGACACCTGGCCTCGCTCCTGAGGACCAGTTGGGTCTCACAGGCAGAAACTCCAAGCACTGCTGTTTCACGGAAGATGCGTTTGTTACCAGGGAATACAGGTGGGCTGCGGCAGGCCCGAGGCAGCCGCCTAGCCTGGACAAGAGGCTCCCATGTCAGCTGCCCAGGCAGAGAGCTGCCTGAGGAGCCTGGCTGTCAGGGGATACTGCCCGGGGTCCCCTGCACGGAGTCAGGAGGGACAAGCTGTGGTTCCTTTAGATGGGGCAGATGTCCAGGAAGAGGCAGGTCTGTGGCAGGGCTGTGAGGGCCACCGCCCGCCAGGGGGAGGGGGCGCTGGAGGTGGGCAGAAGTCAGTGCACAGGGCCCAGGGCGGCCAGCTGAAGAGAGGCGGCCCTGCATGTGACAGGCCAAGCAGCTCAGGCGTCCGAGGGTGGCTGGCCAGCCTCTGGGTGCTCCCAGCTGCCAAGGCCCCCTCTGCCACAGTTCCGAGAGCCTGGAGGGAAGGAAGCCCCCTCAGTCGTAGGTGCCTGCCGGGCAGGCCCAGGAAAGGGAGAGGTAGCTGGCTCGGAGACTGGGGCTGGGATGTGGTGGCCTCAGAGTGGGTCCCCATAGACCAGCCCAGGTAGGGTGGAAGTCCAGAGCAAACTAGGCTAATGAACGATAGAAGTGATACCTGCGGGCCAAGGGGCCTGGCTGGCCAAGGGGCAGCCCAGGAGGGTCTAAGGTGTCTACGTCAACCCACGCTTGCACCCTGGCCAAGACGGGTTCATCAGAGGGCACCCAACCTGCCCCAAAGAACCTTGGCCGGGCCAGCCGGGGAAGAAGGAGCACGCAGCACCACAGAGTGGGCGGCCGTGTCCACCGCCTTCAACCTCCCAGAACATGGGCTTACCCCAGTGAGCACTGCCGTGGGCCAGTGTGTCCGCCATGGAGGACAGGAGCACCGTGCAATAGTTGACCTGGAAGGAGAGGCCAGCCCTGGGATCTCAGGACAGCAGGGTACGGGCACCCTTCCTGCCTCCCCCTCTGCCAGGGACCCTGCTGCCCGGTGACCCCTTCCTCTGCAGGCTGCAGCTCGAAGGAAGGGGACAAGGCGGGCAAGGTTCTCGTGGGTGTGTGCAGACTGGATGGCGAGGATCTTACACGTGGGACCCCCTGGGTGGAGGTGAGGCCGGGACAGTGTGGAAGGCCCCTCTCCCCGGGGCCTCGCCTGCCCACTGGGACAGGAAACTCATCTCTGGCTCCGGGCTGGCCCACAGGGCGGTGCGAGTGGGTGGTGGGTGCAGGGCCTCCCGGCCTCCCCATGAGGAGTCGGGAGCCCTCGGGCCTGGCTTGCCTGCGACTCCAGACACCTGGTCCGCTTTTCTTGCTCCCTCAGCCCCCCAAGGTACTTGGCAACGAAGTCCATTCTGCGGCAGAAGCAGGAGGCAGGCCACTGACGCCGTGGGGCACTCCATGCGTGGTGACCTCCCCGCCCTCCTGCCCGGCCCAAGCCCCCCGGGGGCCCGAGTCTGGGTGCTCTGGCCTGTTCCCTCCCAACTCTTGGACACAACACGCCCAGTCACAGACACAAATCGCATCTGTGCCCTCCTGCGAGGGCTAGGCGCGACCCTGCCTGGGCACACTGTCCAGCGAGAGTGGCACAGAGCCAGGGCCGGGCCGGGGTCTGGAGAGAAGGGAGGAGGGCGGCCAGTGCCAACCCCGGAACCCTCTGCAGGAGAGGGCCTGTTCATTGGCCCACGGTCCCACCTGCAGGGCCCTGACCTCCCTCGGACTGCGAGTGGGCCCTTGGGACCGGCCGCGGCCCTGCCCCCCCAGCCTCAGTTTCCCCAGCTCAGGTCCTCTGTCACTGCACCAGAGGGCGCACGCGGCTCGAAGGCGGCCGCCCCTGCCAGGACAGGTCCGGCCCCCCGCCCCGCACCTGTGGGCGGTCTTCCGCAGCACCTCGCTCTCGCTGTCCCGCTTCCTCTTCTCCACCCGGCTCAGGAAGTTCTCCTTCTGCACCATCTCCCAGGTGACGATCTTCTGGTCCAGCGGGTCCGGCAGGTCCCTCTCTGGGAAGGCCAGGG
>NW_007257403.1:2100-2856 GCF_000164805.1 Carlito syrichta | reverse complement strand
ATTTTTTCTTTTATGCCTACTTTGTTTAAGTGAATTATTATGTGTCTAGGAGTTGGTCTTCTCATTTGTTGTCTTGCAGGGGTTCTCTGAATCTCCTGCGTTTGAATTTTTGCATCACTGATTAGATAAGGGAAGTTTTCTTGAATGATCTCATGGAAAGTTTGTTCCAATGTGGTCTCTGTTTCTCTTTCTGCCTCAGGGAGTCCGATTACTTTAGGTTAGGCCTCTTGAGGTAGTCACTCATCTCTTGAAAGTTTTGTTCTGTCTTTTTTAGCTTATTTTCTGTGTTTTTAAGAGTTTAGGTTATTTCTATATTTTGGTCCTCAAGCTCTGAGATTCTTTCTTCTGCTTGGGTAATTCTGCTTTCCATGCTTATCAGTTTGTTATTTATTTTATTCACAATATTCTTTACTACTGTTATCTCAGATATAAGCTCCTTCTTAGTTTCTTCTTGTGTCTCCTCAATTCTTCTTAATCTCTCCATTATTGTCTTGATATCTACATTTGCAGTTTGAGACCCTTCATTTTGGGGGCTTTTCATTGTTTGCATTCCAATGTCAGTTTTCTCAGTGTCTGCTCTCCCAGGCATCTGGGAGAGACCCATACTCTTCTTTTGGTTTTTCTTCATTTCTGTAGATTTTTCTCCCTCTCCTCCTTTCCCTCCCCTTCTTTCAATTCTGTTTTTGAGGGAAGGTGGGGCTGCTTTTATTTTCTCCTCTGCAATGTCCTGTTCTTTCCTTATGAGGTCTTCTGGCT
>NW_007257403.1:0-1662 GCF_000164805.1 Carlito syrichta | reverse complement strand
CTACACAGAAACAGACCAATATAAACATGAAACAGTGTAGGTCAGAAGGCAAACAATGATCATGATCAAAATAAACAGTCATAATGATAAAATCATGTCACAATAAGAGATCAGATTAAAATCACTTCAGCTCTGATCTCAGACTCTCCCCTTTGTTTTTTCATTGCAGGCAGCTAGGTTTACTCACAGTTTGGGTTTGGCTGCCTGGGAGTTTCTTTTATCTGATTCAGCTTAGGGGTGGGGCTTTGTCTCCTGTTTGGCAACATTACCTTAGGAAACAAGGTGGAGTTTGTTGATAGGTGGGCTGGGCAATGAAAATCTCTGCCTGGAGAAAGGCTGAAGCAGATTCTCTTTCATAGATCCCTTTTGCTCCACTTGTCTGGGTCCCCAAGCTTGGGGTCATGTGCTGAGTGCCTCAGCCAGGGTGGGCCCAGGGCTCCAGAGCTCCAAAACTCCAATGGGCAGGTGGTGAGTGGTGAGAGTGAATCTGGGTCCCCTTCAGGGTACTTCAACCAGGAATGGGACCAGTGTCTCTGAGGGGTGGGTGTCCAGAGCCTCCCTGAGTGACCAGCAGCTTGGTGATGATGAGAGACAATGTAGCCAGGGAGCTTGCTGAGACCTGAGACTCCCACGCATACAGTGGAACAGCAGCAGGGGGATGCAGTATTGGGCCCTGCGTGAGACCAAGGGACCCCAGGCCTTGGATCAGCGCTTGCTGGTAGTGGGCTTGAATCACCAGCAGGTGGTGTTATCCCTCGCTCCAGATGGTCTTTATCTCAGCTGCTCGCCCACCCCTCAGGTACTGACAGTGCAATGTGGAATGCCTGTCTTGATGGCAGTGGTGGCAGCAGCAGCAATGGTGGTGGTGGTGGTGGCTGGGCCACTGGCACAGGCGGTGCAATGTGTAATGGCCACCTCTGTGTTTGGAGTTTTAAATGGTGAGTTGGCCTGGTTCAAAGATATCCTCTGGGTGGCAATGACTATGCTGTCCCCCATTGTTCTGGTGGGTTGAGTTTGCAGCTTGAGATGGGCCTGTGGCAGGGCACCATCTCCTTGGCCACAATGACTTATTGAGGGATAGAGGGGGACCCAAACTCTTCCAATCAGAACCTTTCCTCAGGAGTTTTTGAACCAATAGATCTGGAAAGATATTCTGGAGGGACTTACACCTACCTTTCTCAATGGAGAAAGGCCATCTTTGTCTTTAAAAGTGTGAAACCACACCACTGAAGAATGCTGCAGTACAAGATGGAATCAGTCCTGGCCAGACTTCAGCCCCCAGTGTCTGTCAACCCCAGACCAGCTTCCCTTCTGCCACCTCAAGGGCTCCATTCTTCCTTTCTGGAAGAATGACCCCCCGGTCCTTACAGGAAACCACCATTTTTTTTTTGTTTGAGCTGAATTTCTGTTGTTTGCAACCAAAAGTTTCCTGAGGTTGTCATTCTAACGCTTTGGAATATATTAAATTTGAATGGGAAAAGTCTACATATTTTTATGTGATTTATTTATTTATTTGTTTATCTATTTATTTATCTATCTATTTCTTTATTTATTTTTGAGTTGGAGTCTCACTCTGTCACCCTGATTAGAGTGCAGTGGCCACTCCCAGCCACCACAGCCTCAACCTGCTGGGCTCTGGCAATCCTTCCGCCTCAGCCTTCC